>NW_025946507.1:145520-173051 GCF_000764305.2 Hyalella azteca
AGATCAGAACTTTCATTTAAAACACGGCGGGGAGGCAAACCCGCCAGAAGAAAATGAAAGAAATTCACAAGTTCGAATTTAAAGATTAGTCAATCGTTCAATTTGTAGTTCGGTGGGAATTACTTAACTCGAGAAGCGTTACACGTGCTCGACGAATTTCCCTGCGCTTTTTAAAGATAAAAAATTTTGCTTTAAAAATGCTCAGAGAAGCATAGATAATTTATTCCTACCCGGAATTAGATTCAAGGAGTAAGAGCGTTCCCTACCCCACGTGGGGTCGCCTTCGTATCCGCTATGTGCTCGAGGGAGAACACCGACGCACGCGTACTTCCGGTGCTTGCCAATTCCCGACGGGTGTAGCGGCGGTAAACAACTGCCGATTGCACCAGTGGCGGTTGTCTGGTAGCGATTCCCGCCGAAGCGTTAACGCCTACCTTACCTAAGTTGGTCTGTCGCCCAGAAATTAGGCTTTCTGTGTTCTACGAAAGTGAAGTGTTCTAGAAGCCGTCTTCCTCTCCAGTAAACTAAGGCTATACCTCAAGCATATCGCGAGGGGATGCGAAAGCTCGAGTGTATTGGCTTCAGAATACGCTATAGACCTGATCAAAGGATTTGATCGCCCTACGACAGCATAGCTAACGGGCTCGTCAGCGGCTGAGCGAAACGGGCTAAGGCTATTTTGTGCAGTGCTTATGCAAGTAAAATGAACCTTATTAAGTAATCACTGGCGGCGCATGAAAGTAATTTCACAGAATCACCGGGATCACGCCCAGCGTGAGTCACTCCCGCCTCACAAGCGCGAAACCAAACACTTCACTCGCGCAACTGTAAACAGTTATTAGAACAGTGGTTACTTAATTTAACACATAACAATTTTAAGGCGATTGCCTTACAATTATCAAATGATAATTGCATGAAAAAGTGTTACTAAAACTCACTTGGTGATACACAGAGAAGACGGTGATGCAAAGCAGTCACCAGAGGAGCTGCGCAGCAGCTCGGGCGAGTGGGTATCAGCGATTGAAATTTAAGAACACGTAAGCTGCGCCTACACCGCTGCTGCCGCTCAAGGTCAACGGAAGGAAAGCTGGCGATGGCGGAAATCATTTCCGCAGAGCGATGGTGGCAATCATTTTCGCAGAGCGATGGCGGCAATCATTTCCGCAGAGCTTTCTTCCTTTTTCTTTACTGATACGATCAAATTCGAGGAAGAAACAATCCAAAAGATCAAATAGAGCTTTCAACGTGTTAAAAGCAAACAGCCTAAAACGGAGTTTGCTCTAATTCCATGTATCAACGCTGCTCGTCACGCAATTCCAGTGAAAGATTGAACAGAGCTTGACTCCCCGTCGCGCCGGTCTCGATGGTCGGGACTGCCAAAGGGAAGCGACTTTACCATAATATTCCAAGCAGTCAAAATAGTTGTGGCCAGCAAATTAATGCAGATAAGACTTGCAGGTCTAGACATAGTGGTAGAGTGGGGTGCTTACCTTCCATGTGTCAAATGCACCCGTACTGTGTTAAAGGGGGCTTAACATGTTCATCCACTTGCCTGTACCAAGGGCTTCCACTCTGAGCATTCAAATCAAGGCTGCAACTCGCCCTTATGGTCGCAGCGAGACGGAAGTCAACCAAGCTAGGGACGCTAGACATGTATACTTGGCGGAGTCATTGGTTCTGGCCTCGCTGAATTGTGACGACATTCGGGATCGTTTTGAGGCCCATGAGGACCGGAATGCGGGAGACATCATTATTGCTGAGGGATCAACCGCACAGATTCAAGCAAATGCCACTTACCCACACTGATGGCCTAGCTATGTGACTCAGCGCCTACTACTCAGGCCACCCTTGTACGAGATGCTGCTAAACCTACGTGACTATCAGGGGTTGGACCGAATCAATCAAGCCAGTGTCATTATGGAACCTATAGTAGTGTGCTGTGAAAGACGTGCGATTACAGAATGCTTTGGAGGTGTGGTGGATTTTGATCCTGACTGGCCTTCAGACCGAGTGCGCGCCCTTTTATTGTATTTGGAGAGGAAGAACGTCCCATCAATTCAATCCTGGAGATGGACTCTTGCCCATGACTCATTGTTCATGCGAAGAGCAGCCTGCATGCACGTTGGCCCAAGAAAACAGTAATTAGAACAGTATAATTACGGTAACCATAAATCTTCAGGAGACGATCTTCATGAAGACTTGACACGTAACATGTTGGTTACGATAAAAATCTACAATAACGACTACACTCGCCAACCTGCTCGAACAAAATTTAAAATGATCCAATGAATGAGCTAACGCATAACCAATGTACCAACTTCTTTGTGGCTAGGTTGATTGACAAGCATGTACTCGCTCCCGGTATTGTTTGCGTTCTCACGTCAAGGCTTATGAATTCATTGCCTCTAAAACCCCATTCTTGCATTTCAAATAAGTCTTCTAACTGGGAAGAAGACTGGAAAAGAGAACTTCAAATTTAATTACGTCTTTGGTCCCGATACAACCCAGGAGCGCATCTACAAAGAATGCGTCCAAAAAAATATTAGAAAGATACGCAATGGTAAGCTAGCTTTCAATCCATGTGTATATTGCTTGTAATTTTTGAAGAAAGTGTATAAGTATGTTAATGTAGGCATTTAGATACAGCATAAGGTTGTTATCTAATCTTAAGATCTAATCTAATAACATAAGCTGTTTTCCAATATCCAAATTCTACATCTCCAGGATTAAATATTACCATTTTATTTAAATAATATCTTTCAATAATATCTAAAGTCTTTCAGTAATATCTAATATCTATTATCAGGTTAAATGTTATAAATGTCTTCTGAATTTATCACTAGTTTGGTTTAGCAATATTCTTATCTAATTTGATAATTTGTTTATTTCCAGGATCAACATTCACCATTCTGGCCTATGGCCAGACTGCTTCTGGAAAAACGTATACCATGGGAACGGGGCGGCAGCGGGATGGCGACTTGGGAATAATTCCCAGGGCCATCTATGACCTCTTCGAAGATGTTGAGGAGCGGCCTCGTAAAGACCGCATCTCCTTCTCATTTGTTGAGGCAAGTCATTCATTGCTTGTGTCCATCTAATATTCTCACTCTTTGTGTGCATTTATCACCTATTTTATTCATGTGATGCATTTTTGTTGATAAGAAAAAGCATCATAGACCAATAAAAATTTTTTGTCATACGTATTATTTGTGATGGATTGTTCAAAGTTGTACAAGTTTTATTTAAACATGAATAAATATGTTTATTTATCTTTCCTTCTGCTAGCAGACTATTTCCTCGGATAGCTACTTTTACCGCTAGGATTTGATAATATATAAAGCTCATAAATATCATAATGTGGAAAATTAATGTTTATAGTATTCACAATTCTTATGCGTTTGCAGATATACAAGGAGAAGATGAAAAATTTACTCGCTGCGACTGGACAAGGAGCAGTTTCCAAGCTAGCCTTTCCCGACGTTAACGGATCCACTTTTATCAAAAGTCTCACCGAGCTGCCGGTGGCGTCATACGAAGTTGCCATGCGGTATTTTGACCAAGTCAGTACCAATTTTTATTGCATTTTTTTGTGATGTCCATATTGACCTTTCTTCATTGTTATGAGTTCTTGTTAGTTTTAGTTAGTTAGTTTTTCTTCTTGTTGAGCAGGGCTGTCTCGACCGAGTTTCGGGCATTACCGCCAAGAACCGGGAGAGCAGCCGGTCGCACGCCGCAGTCATCGTGCGCTGTGATAGTGTGGCATTGGGAGACAGGTGACTTGCCCCTCTTACTCTTCTTTGTTGACTCTAGTGGGTAAGGGACTAATCATCAGGTTTCATATCTGAATCTGAAAACTTTTTGGTTGATATTCCAGGATTTGATAATACATTGTAAGAACTTAGGAGCAAAAATACATTTAAATTACCGTATATTCCATTTACATCAAATTTTGCATGTATGCTTAAGTGACTGTTATATTTGCAGCGACAAGGTAGTAACCGGTAGGCTACTTCTTGTCGACCTCGCTGGGAGCGAACGACCGGCGAAAGGCGCGACTGGCGAGGGGTCCAGCATAAACATGGGGCTGCTCAGTCTTGGTTTGGTAGTGCAGGCCCTCGCTAATTCGGCCCCGCATGTCCCCTACCGCAACTCAAAGCTTACAATGCTGCTTAAAGGTAAGACTTGTATTTTTAGAATAAAATGTATGATGCAATAAAACTTTGTGGTATTTGTTGATTAAATTGTATGCGTTTTGTCATGATGTTTGCCGGTTTCTCGGAATGCTGCAGACTTTCTGCAAGGACCCTAGGGTGTAAGAGCGATTCACTCATCATCGCATGCGTTTCTCCTCACCCCAACTGCGCGGAGAAGACGAAGAAGACGCTGCAGTTCGCAAGGCAGGCGTTGAAAATTGGATACGACCCGAAGCAAGCAAGTATCGCTCGTCTTGAACGAGATGTACAGTCGGTGGGTTCTACAAATCACGAAACGTGTATTTGTCGTGCCAGATATTTGAAAAAAATGGTACGAGTGAATGAAAAGTGTGCAAGGATAATTAAAAGTATGTATGTAAACACTTGAGCTAAATATCGTATATCGAGCTGTAAACATATCTAGCTAAATAATATAGACGAGGTAGTGACCGGCAGGTTGCTACTTGTCGACCTCGCTGGTAGCGAACAACCGGAGGCAGGCGCGACTGGCAAGGGCTCCAATATCAACCTGGGGCAGCTCAGCCTTGGCAGTCATGGACGCCATCGTCAATTAGTCGATCTGGTTCATGGACGCCATCAGAATAGCAACCACCAGATAAGCGACGAATCTATGTGAGAATAATTTACATACTCCGTTAGGAGGTAACTTTCCGCTATACATAGCGGTACACTTTGAGTGTACAGTGTTGCACATATACACGTTGCAAAAATAAATGGTATGGGCGCCCCCATTCAGGGTATCTATTGTACAGGCTCTCGCCTTTATTCATCTTTTGATGCTGAAAGCAGTGGCGAATTCTATGCACACCAGACTCTTGAACTGGACTTGTGTTGTCCAAAGCCGCTCCGCAAAAATTTCCAGAGGTTTGGTTTCAACTACGCCAACTTCAACAGGACTAACCCGGAGAATGAACTTGCGTCGGCGGCGGCAGATTACACGCCAGCCGCAAATAGTAGGGCCACGGCTTTAATGCATGCCAACAGCATCGACGTGGAAGGCACTACCACGGTCATCGGGGAGGATATACGAATCAACCCAGCTACACGACGACCAACTACACCGCGATCCTACTCTAATCTAAACAATAGCGACGTTCTATGGACCAGGTGGAGTTGTCCAAATTGACGGGGCTAGATTCTGCTAAGACCTGACGAGGTCTGCATATAATGACGAACTTTAATTCATTGAATTCAAACCGAAAATCCTGCGAGGATGGCAAAAGCCGCCAACTCTAATTCTGAAAATGCGGTGCTCGGCACTGAAATATTCGAAGCTAATGAGGTCTCAACTGCTGTAGACGAGACAGTCAATGGAAACAATGTGGTGCCTTGCAGGAGCAGGTGACTAATTCTCAGTTGAAAAAGAATCAGAATCTTTGCTTGGCGAGCGAAGAATCAGTTTCTGGAGTCGGAGATACGTAAACTGTAGGAGAGCACGGCCTCTATTATCGAAGAGAAGAACACCCTTTTGCCGGAACAACTTGAAAGTTCTGAAAACGCAACTTCTTACCATTAAAGCTAGTGTCCAAGGCTCAAGGTAAAAATTAGCCTTGACATAATGTTGAAAACTAGCAATGTACCCTAATTTCAATTTGTTCCCAGCCTGTTTTTGAACTATACTAGCACTGCCTCATGCTCCTGCTAACAACCTTCACCTCGCAATCCACACTATCACAGGACTTGATACTATAGCTGGAAAAAGAGTTAAGCACGCTGCGCTCCAAGCCAACTATTCCAGCAAGACCGAGCGAGACCTGCGCGTCCTCGCCCGCATTCAAGAGTCACGAGATGGCCTCTAGTTCGCATCCTGCCTGATCTGGTAACTGCCGCCTCTCACTTGCTCAGCACTCTTGAGTACAGACTATACCACGAAGTATTACAGTTCGCAGCTACCGCCAGGTGTTGCGGCTGCGTGACGAGCTAAGGCGGCTCCTCGTACGCCTTTATAGCAGCGCAATCGCTGTCGGAGACCACAGCTGCTTTTCTTCAAAAGGATTTTCTTTAACGCATCATTGCCTTGCCATTAACGCTAGTTAACACAGCTCTTGGTAAAAATAACGTGTAGAAATAACCATGTATTATGTTCCATAACTAATCAATCATTAGAACCAACATGTATTATAGTCCGTACTTAATCCTTCACAATTCTGAAGGCCCTTTTTTACCTTTAGTTTTCCGAAATTATGTCGTCCTATTTGTATAAATTGACAGTTCACTGGAGGATGGCTTCAAACGCTCTTAAGAATATAATAAATAGGGTTCCATGCGCAAAGAACATTTCCCCTACCGGTCAACTTGCGGCGCCCAGTCAACATTATTGCAGATTGTACAACACTACTACCTTGAATGCCTTCGCAGAGTGGAGAATCCACTTAGAACATGCAACGAATTACGAGATGGCTGCACTATGCTGCCTAATTAGGCGATACCCATTACTCGTTCGAAAAATATCGTCCTAGTTACCTCAGGTCCCAGCCAAGAATTGTGACGCTCTCACGGTTTCGGTGAGAACTTGATCTAGGTACCTAGCTGGTGTGCTGTGTCTCGGGACTATATACGGAAGTTCCTGACAGGGTTGTCAGATGGGGCGAAGAGAAAAAGGCCAATTTGGCTGACATTAAAGGCCAAAAAACGGCGCGTCGTAACTTAACGAGGAATTTCTATATTCAAGGTAGTTACAAGTTACAACCGTCTACAGAGCGCACATCTTCTCTTCAAACTTACGGAAAACAAATATTACACCAATTTCACTATGACTACGCTCTAAATTCTAAATAACGGTCAATGCCAAGCTACAGCGAGTTATACATTACTTGCCGATCGTAACTGAAAACCGTATAATGCTTGCTAGTTAGTGGTCAGAATTTTGATTTTTCATATTCGATCGACACCTAACAACTATGAAGTTTTACGATCGCGCTAAATAGACGAGGCGTTGTCGGTAGAATACGTTACGATCAGTTAGCTATTGCCGGATCAGAAGTTAACACAGAGATCAGAGAGATGCTCAGTTGACGGACGTAACTCCATTGTCTTCAGCTTCAGCGCTAGAGAAACACTGAGCAAGAGAAAACTTTTCTAATTTAAAATTCTAACCAGGGTCGACAAAAAGTGATCTCTTTCTTTGGTGGATCAAATCAAGAAGTAAGGATGGCTGCTATACCCATTTCTGCGATAGAAAGATTATGTAGTCACTGCAGGACTAAAGTGAATATTGAAAGTCAATCATAAATTTTTCGAAACTTTTAAATGCTCAGAAAATATTCTATTACCAAACATTACGAGCGAAATACCTAATAGAAATCGAACCAAGTAATGGAATACCTTCCTAGTCTAAGGCAATTTGCTAAAAAATCATTTGTCAAAACTACCAAAGAACAAAACTACCACGATACTAAGTCTACCCTGTTAAAGTTAGTCAAAATATCCACGAATCAAAGTTTAAGGAGCGTACGAAGGATTATACTAATTCAAAGTGAAATTTATGGTGTTGTGCAGTAAAATGGCTGAATGTACCTATTGTGAAACAGCGCTGTAATTACAGAAATTACTAATGAATTTACTAATTTTCAGAAAAGTGATAATGGCCATCCATGGTTATTATATCAGTGGGCAACTGGATATAACCCCATGGTATAGTCCAAATTTGGGGGTCAGTTTTGTAGTCCCTGTGCGGATGTCCGCTCGTAGGTTCCCATCGCTCAGTTGAGCGGTGAAGGCACAATGTCATGAGGATTTGGCTAGGTCGTGAGATTAGTATGTGAGTCACCAAGTTGATGTACTGCAGACCTAGAGTTATCGGAGCAAGTTGCATTGCGTCAGATATTGCTTGAGGCTGTCTGTTCTAAAATTAGTTCGGGGAGTCTCCTTTAGCATCCTGGCAAGGGTTTCGTCTGGGTTCAGCAACACAGTATCAGGGAAGCAGTTCCTTCGGTCGGCGATGTAGTTTGGGCACTCTGTTGTCACGTGCATCACTGTCAAGGGGACTAGACAGTCGTGGCAGTATAAGGCATTGGGCAATGTTCCATAAGGTATCTGGGTGAGCCGTGTGTGGCCGATCCTTAATCTACACAGGGCCACTTACATTCGCCGCGATTTTTGGTAGGACGAGTTCCAGGTTTGTATGCTGTCTTTCAGAGCTCGCAACTTATTTCCCTCAACATTCTGCCATTGATTTCGCCACACCCTACGGATGCCTGCTCTGATTATGGGGTAATAGTCACGGCTTGGGATTTCTTAATTGAAGATCGCCATGTTTGCCGTTGCCGCGCTGATTGCCGTCTCGTCCGCCTTCTCGTTTCCACGCACCCCCACGTGGTTCGGCACCCACCAGACGCGCACCGTAATTCGCGCCGGCGCTATCTCTATCAGCCTCGTCAGGATATCTATAATGATGGGGTTCAGGAAATGATGATAATGATATAATAATACTGAAACTACGCGAGGTTCAGGGCGCTAAGCACTCCGGGAGTTCGGCAGTGAAGACCGATGAGTTAGGATTGAGTTTCCTTGATATCGTTGCGGCGCCGGACACAGCCGCACATCCCACAGCGTCATCTGATTTGGAGCCATCCGTGTAGATGTGCGTCGATCCCGCGTGTTCCGAAGATATATGATTTTGGAACCGATTTTTCAGTGCTGTCGGGTGTGTTGCAGGTTTTTGTAAGTCAAGAACCAGTAATACCTCTAGATTTCATGAGTGGGACTTGCATGATATTCGATTGACCAAGAGTTACTCGAGAAATCAAGGTTAAAAAGGGCGCCTTTGGTTAGTTTTTATGATATATACAATTGGTTTCACGATTTGTGGTATCAGTAGCACATTCCAGTCAAGTTCCATCAAGGCAATCCGAGTAATCAACGTTTGCCGTGTATTAGGCAAGCTCACTAAATTGCAAGACAAAAAAAAATTCTCTGACAAGATCTGCTGAACAGACGTTCTTCAGTAGCCCTACTTAAAGGATAGTAGAAAATATGGAAACTAATATTCAATTTAACTAATATGAAAAAAAATAATGGATTGAACACGATAGAATTCAGGGCTGAATAAGGCGTGCAATCTAATTTCGGAAGCTTGTAATGGAAGGCGAGCTTGTTAATGTCCCCACGCAACTTCTTCAAGAACAGACTAGACGAGGCTATGCAGGAGCATATGTTCAGTCTTAAAAAATGCCTAGCAAATTACGGACCAGGCAATAAGTCCAGCAGCTATCTCAATCAATCGTCAGCTATAGAAAGATCGGGTTCCAAAGGCCGGATCCCTTGTGAATCAAGTCACGAAAAGTTCAAGAATCGGCAACAGGCCATGGGCCTATTTCTTCAACGCCGACACTTCTATTCTATTCTAATGTAATACCGTACACTTCCATTCGATGCCAAGCTCCTCAAAAGCATACTGAGATTTTCCCAACGCTTATTCTCTATTCTTGAATAATTTAAAGTGGTGCAAGTCAACTGAAATTTGTACCGAGCGCAATCAAAAAGCAACTTTTAAATTTAAAAATAATTATGAAAAGACATTTGCATAAGAAAAAATCTGAAAGGGGTCCAAACTCCAAAATTTAAAACAACGCGGAAAAATTCCGTAGTTTGATAAACGACAAAATTTTGTCAAGATCGACAAGCACAGTTTTTTAACAACTCGGTTCGTAAATAGCCTTAACCTGGAAAACTCAAACAAACAAGCTTTAAATCAACCAATTTTAACAAGCTCATTCTTAATTTTAACAAGTTATTGGGAAACGCGTGTTCAATGCAATTCGTCATTGGAGACACGCAATTATTTCTACTTTGATCAAATTTCAGGATCCCATATCGAAGCAAACTAATATATATAAATGTACAAGAGATGGTGAGATATCTGAAGATCGAAAGGCAGTTGGGCGTCTTGAGTGAGGCAAAAGTGCAGCTAGAAACCCTCACACTTCCCGCTGCCTCTGTGGCTGGCCGACACTGAATATCCTAGCCGGAAGACATCAGGATAATGTATCAGGTCGAGCACTGGATGTAGTGATGCGCATCAGCTCTATTTCATTCAATATTTCATCCTCAACATGAGGCGGTAGATATTCAGCTTCACAGCCTTCATCAAGTAGTTCATCACTTGCTGCAGCTCTGGAGGATTTTTGATGCAATAAATCACTATGAAAGTGCCCGTTATTTTCTAAAGGAGCTCCTTTTACAACATTTTCACCAACAGCTGGAGGAACGCGAGCTGGTAATCTATTATTCTTGCATAGAATTTTATCAGTTAGTTCAACGTTCGTAATAGTCTTTTGAACTTAAATCCATATTGGGAAGCGATGGTAATGCTTTTCCGCTGCAGATTCTTGATGGTTTTGTAGGCGAATCTGGCGAAGATTCTGACACAGAATGTAGTTCTGCAGATGAAGACATGATTCCGTTGCTTGACAAAGCATTATTCAAATTGTCTGCGTTATCATAGCGGTGAAAGGTTGTTTTGCGAACGAGTTCTGGGCGACCTTCACGCAACATCCTGAACAGCAAAAGGCCAGGTTAGTGATGTACAGTCACTTAAGCTTGGCTTGCCACTGTAATTAATTAGCCCCTAATCAAATATGATTTACAACTGGCCTAACGTGCGTTTTGAGGGGTTAGAGTAGTACAAATATGTCTCAGATTTTTACATGCTCTTTGTGGGTTTCGTTTCACATAAACTTTCGTTCATGTGAAGCATCATTGTTATTGAGATGAGAAAAGTACAACCATGGCGACTGATGTTTTATTTCTTATTGCCTAATGTATTATTGACGGTAATAATAGCTACTGTCAGAAGTATTTCAGTTAAAATCGTTATTTACTGATAACATTTCATCTCTAATCAACACTTGAGTAATTTAACATTATAACAATCAGAAAGCTATCATAAATTATAGACAAGTTACCTTTCCTCCCAAACAGCGATATCTTTCTCGAATTTTCTGGTGATTTCCTTGCTCTTTTCTATGAAAACGTTGCGCTCAGCCTCTGATAAAGCTTTTCACTTGGCCACGGCTTTCGCCATGAAGGCTTTCTGCACTCAAAACATAATCAAAGGTTAGCATTGTAATCCCTGACCAAAAAAAAATAATGCACTATTTTTACTCATGGAGGAGCTCTCTGAAGCTTTTGCCGTTTGCATATAAATTTCTCCACTGGTGATAAATTTATAATATAATTTATTTTTATACAGCATTATTGATTTTATGTAATTTTTTAGAGAAAATTTCCACTGGAACTTCTGCTTTGGTCATTTCATTTTAAAATTGGATGCATAAGGAGGAAAGAATGACAAAACAAATAGGTTTCTGATTTGAGACAGAAAAATTGATTTGACTTTTCAATTCATCCTAGCTTCCTATGAATTATAAATAAAATATTGCATTGGATATTGGGAGTCCGTCCCAGGCGTTTCCACACGTCATTGGCACACTCCTAACATCTAACTAAGCAAGAATGAGAAGAAAAATTTCATTAGAGAATACAGCTGTAACAAATTTTGAGCCATTACATTTGAAAGCTCATAATTGCCCGTATGGTTTTATCACTCCAACATATGGTTTTATTCACTGACAGAGGAGTCTGAAAACTCTAGTTTCCAGCATTGGTATCATACACTTCTGAAATAAGTCTGAAAGCACTTATGCACCCAATTAATATAGAACACAATTTCCTTAGCTAAACATCAAAATAAAACAACCCTACTTTAGCATATTCACACACCTTATCTCCTTTCTCTGTGGAAGGCTCATCATGTCTGAGTGTATTAAGAAAGAGGAAGAAACAATTCTCTGGTTGCTTGGGACGATTCAGTCTTTCCATTTCTTTCTTCTTCCCTCTCTTGCTGAGTAATCTTTCTTTGCTCTTCTTCCTGCGGTCAACAGCTTCTTCTATGCTCTGTATTTGTTCTGGAGTCAACTGGCTGAGGTAGGCTTTGTATCTGTAAACAATTTAATGAAGTAAAAGGTTCAAAGGTCCAAACAAATTGGCCAAAATTAATAGATGAATATATCAAAGGGCTTCATTTAATCATTAACTCAAAATTAGCATTTAGGATAGAAACTTCTTATAAACTCAAAATTTAACTCGGAGCTCATTTCTTACTCATTGATGATTCATAATTTTCAGAATCAAACATTGAAAGCAACATGATTTAAAAAATGAATGAAGAGGAATAGAATAGCCTTGCCTAGCTTGGGAACGTAATAACTTAAATAATTGTAAAATGTATAATACATTTATTTTAAAAAGATGGAACAAAATATAAAATGGTACCATATTACGACTAAAACAATACAAACATTTTAATTAATTTGAATATTTACCACTTTCATTGAACTAAGGCAAGCCACATAGTAAATTTTCCAACTGAAAATCACATGCAGCAATAAAAGTCCTTGGCATCAACCATGACTAAGATGGTATATATCATTGATCAAATACCTACATAAATACATAAATATTAAAAGCTCACTTCAACTGATACTGCTTCTTTTCTTCATAGTATTCATTCAGGAGATGTTTTTTCTGTTCTTGAGTCTGGCTGTTCCAAATTTCTGACAGCAAACGTATTCTCTCTGCAGAAGTTCAGACAAATAAAATTGAAGTGTACCTCCATATATGTGATCACTTGATTATAAAATATCCATTGGGTAAAATTTACAACAATTGCACATGATACGTACGTAACTAAAGAGATAAGCATTTTGCCTCTGAAAAATCATTAAAATACTCCTTTAAGGAGGCAATATTATTACCTATTGGTCTCCATTACTGTTGATATTGTGCACTTATAACTGGATTCTGTCATTTCATTGCACATCAAAATTGGATGAAAGAATTTATTACACTTCAACACATGAATAATAAAATCAAATGTACTACACCTGTCCAAGAAAGATGTGGATATTCCTTGTGCCCTTTGCTCATGAATTTGGCAAAAGGCTGCAGTGGCTTGGTTGGTGGATCAGGCAAGTTAAGCTCATCAGCAATGCTCATCTTCCCGCAAACAGCAGAAGTTTGAGTAAACCTGCAACAATGAAACCTAATTAGGAAAGATGATAAACAATATGGTGATTACATGTTTCTTATAATATAAAAACATACAATATTATGATTAATTAATATATTTGTATGAAGAGGTTTCTATTCAAGTATATACTTTTCTCAAACATTGTAAGAGTCTTAGAGATGGTAATAGATGAAAGAGGAGATATTTGATAGATAAATAGATGTACACCCTGGCAAAGTGGTGGGAGGTATAATGTGATAGGCCTTCCAATACATTTTGTTGTATAAACATGTGAATATATTACCTATCCAGAACATCATGTTACAATTAATATCTATAGAGGAGACTCTATTCAAGTATATACTTTTCTCAAACATTGTAAGAGTCTTAGAGATGGTAATAGATGAAAGAGGAGATATTTGATAGATAAATAGATGTACACCCTGGCAAAGTGGTGGGAGGTATAATGTGATAGGCCTTCCAATACATTTTGTTGTATAAACATGTGAATATATTACCTATCCAGAACATCATGTTACAATTAATATCTATAGAGGAGACTCTTGCCTTAAAAACACTAGGTACCCCAAGGCCAAAATAATAATTGTTGAATTTTTTTTGGAAGAGCTTTCTTTTCTACTTTTTGGTAGTTGTATTCTGCTAAAAATTTGTTTTCAAATAAATTAAGGTACCATCAATGAATTTCAATAAAAGAATACTTGTACAATTAGAAATAAATTTGGTACCAGTACAAGTATTACTTTAGATTATGTGCATCCAAAAAAAGGGTGTTTTTTAATTATATGTTTTTTGGGGTGTAGATCAAGAATCTGAAATCTGTTTTTGGTGGTCGGCATTGGAAATTTTTAACGAAACCTGTTCCTAACTGAACCTAACCTGCAAGGTTTTTGTTGATCAGCTAGGTTTTTCTATGTTTGGAGTCTGTCTGGCGGCCGGAAAAACCTAGCCAATAGGTTTTTTCTATGTTTGGAGTCCGTCCGGCGGCCGGAAAAACCTAGCCAATAGGTTTTTTCTATGTTTGGAGTCTGTCTGGCAGCCGGAAAAACCTAGCCAATAGGTTTTTTCTATGTTTGGAGTCCGTACTGCGGCCGGAAAAACCTAGCCAAGCAACGAAAACCTTGCAGGTTAGGTCCAGTTAGGAACAGGTTCCATTAAAAATTTGCGATGCCGACTGCCAAAAACGGATTTAAGATTCTTAATCTACACTCCAAAAAACATATAATTAAAAAAAACACCCTTTTTTGGATGCACTTAATCTAAAGTATTACCATAAATTCATTTAATAATATCTTCAATATCATCCACAAAATTTCATGAAGCCAAAGATTACATCCACCATTCTAAATGAACCATTCCAAGGTTCCCATGTCATTAGCTTTTTCTTTCTGCTAGTTTTAACTGTAATAGCAAACATACCCACAATGAGTGTCATTTTCATTAGTCATATAGGGAGCTATTTCATGATTACAAACCTGCATTTAGATCAGAAAAAATTTATAATTTTGTTTGTAAAAATTACTTATCTGAAAATAACTGCAAAAATTTGCATACAAAAAAATTTGATCAAAATAATTTCCTTTTGTCAAACAACTGAATCCCAATGTAATAGTTAGTGTTACTGTGTTACACAGTCAACAAAACAAGCTATTATTTACAGATTCTTTTTATGGCAAAAGCAGTCTGCAGCCTCTGAAGATGATGAAGCCATTACATTAAACAATCAAATTGAAAGCAAGCATGGAAAACATCTTTACAGCCACAAGCCAGACCATAATTTCTGCCAGATGAATTACCTCCTATCTAATTGTTAACAAAATTGCACAATTGGGCTGCGAGATTCCAAATGTAGTAAAAATTTGTCACGTTGGAGCTGGGAGATTTCAGAAACAAGTACCGTACCTAGGAAAATTCCAATCCTGTAATAACTGCTGTACATGTTCATACATTATCCTTTCAAATCCAATTTAGCTAGAAATAAAAAAAAAACATGAATAATAGATAAATTAACCCTTTTCAGCTCATTGGCACATATATGGCACATTAAACAGCATGATGTAATATTGCATCATACATCGCTCTTGGTTGAGACAAGCCTGAACAAGTGTACTGGAAATGCACACCAAACCTGCTACAACATGTTCATATGAGTACAACCCCTTAAGCCTGCCAGTTTGTGCTCTGCTGTCACGTTGAAAAGAAGTGTCACTGTGTTCTGCCAAAAATAATGGCTTCCAGGGGAAAGTAAGTATATTTAGCACATTTCTTTGAGAACCAGGTTCTTTTGGTAACTGCATATGTTGAACAAGTAATAAACTGACCTCTCTAGTTAACTTTCACATTTGTATAATGCATTATTTTTTCTGGATATCATTTTATATTTGCTGTGCCATATATGGTTTGCTGAGCTAATGCAGGTACATTTTTCTGAGTACACATATTTCTTGAATATCGAATTTCTAGCATGTTCTAAGTCCATTTTATGTTTCATATTTCAGATTCCTGACTATGCATGAGATATTAGGTATATTCGAATAAGATGAGAGCCATGCAGATGTTTATATTGACCCTGATGGTCCCAGCCTATTGACTGATGAAGACTCTGCTGATGAAAGTGATAGTGGATTGATATTTGTCTGGCAGACAACTGACTGGTAATGCTGAAGCTGTATTCAATGACGGACGACATACAACTGAAGATGATTGTGAAGATCAACTGAGTGGCAATGATGAAGCTTTTTTCCAAGACGAACGTAGTACTACTGAAGATGATGGTGAGGCTCATAATTCTTTGCCTATCAAGTATCAATAACTATAAGACTCCCAAATTGAGTCTTGGCACTTTACTCACACCTGGTGACTGCATATTTCCTGAGGCAAATTATGCAAAATATAGAGATATTACTCCAGTTGAACGTTTTTAACTATTTTTTTATGATGATATGTGGAATTTACTAGTGGATCAGACAATTGTCTATGCAACTTTCAAAGGTGAAACAGATTTATTGGTAAGCAAAGATGGAATGAAAGTATTCCTTGGAATTTTTATAGTGTCTGGTAATATTGTTCCTCTATCTTCTCGGATGATGTTTTAGAGAAATTCATCTGTGACAAGAAATAAAGCTGTCTCTCAGGCTATGAGAAGAAAAAGCTTTGAAAGGAGCTGGGAGACCGCCATCCTACTCAACAAAGGGTGACAAAATAAGTGTTAGATGATATTCGTTTTGATGGAATAAAACATTATCTTGTAGAAACACAAGATAACAAAAGAAGAAGATGTGCTGGAAAAGGATGTAAGAAAAAAACCTTTCAGTCAGTGTTGCAAATGTAATGTAGGTCTTTGCTTGGCATGTAAACTTCCATTTCATACCAAATAATGATATGTTCTGAGTATTTACATTCTGATCATTATTTCCTTTTTTACCTTTTACATGCAAGTCCAACTTAAAGTAGGTATTATGTATTTGAACACAATTTGATACTTGAAATAATGTGGTTGAACACTATTTAATGCTAACTAGAAAATTAGTAGTTCACACGATGGATCAAATATTTGTTTTAGTTTTGCCATTTTACAGTAGCCCCACACTCAGGATATAAACGGGGAAATATCTCACGTAAATCAATCTAATTATATTTTTTTGCGCAGACGTTCGTGCAAATTACGGTCATCGATTCCGCGCCGCGCAGCACTCGGCGCGCGCCGCGGAGCCGTCCGACACAGTTCTGATTTAGACACAGTTTTCATCTGAATGGAATGGCAACATCGTCTGTAGATGATTTCAAGTAATGCTGAACCAGCATTGCCAGATGGTATATTTCTATACCAGATCACACAAATCTGGTATTTTCAAAAGGTGTCTGGTATGAATATTTTAGATCTGGTATATATGCCTAAATCTGGTATTTTTCTGGTATTTTCTGACTTCCTGCAAATTTACTGCATTTAGTTCCACCTCTGAAGTTTGAACTTCCTCCAGCGTAGGCGTGGATTATATTATTATTTATATGAATTGCCTTCAGAGCGGCACGATTAGAGCTTTCCCGCCATTTTTGGAACCGCAAGTTTACCACAAGTTTTCATGTCAACCGGAACTCGAACACCACAGCAGAGAGTATTTTATACAGCTAATGAATTTCGCAAACTTTGCTGGAAGAGAGATTATTGAATTTTAGAAAAAAGGCGGGATAATTCAATGAAGGCTGGTGGCAGAGCTGCAATTTTTTAGCTGGGCAATAGGTAACTCTGGAAAAGCCCCAAACTTGATGCACCACCCTTCTTGTTAAAAAGCAAGGCCAAGACATGCTTCAAAAACAGTGAAAAACTCGATCAAAAGTTCAATTTACTGAAAAAGTAGGATATTAACAACGCAAGCAAAATTTACTTGGCAGTTGGCACTGCTAATAACTTGTACATTTGGCCTAGTAATATGTGCATGGGATCATAATTTATTATTGTGGTCGACTGGAGTCTGGACGGGCTGACGATAACACTTTTTGTTCGGGTCCGGGTTGAAGACTTGAACTTGAAGGTGCCGTCAGCAGCCACGTTTTGCCCTTCAACTTATAGTATAATTCTTCTCTTAGCAGTGACTCAGTTTCATTGGTTGTTGGAAGTCATGATGTCTTATTCCTTACGAGACAGATTCATGAATGATGAATGAAAAGGCAGGATTTGGATACTATACGAATAGGCTACGATCATACGAGTTCTGCAGTTTTTTTTTTTTTTTTAATTGGAATTTATGGGAGCCTCTGAAGACTGGTTCAATGCGGCCCCATGTCAGAACAGTTGAAGCAACTTGACTGAATTGTTTTCTTGTACAAAATTGGGTGCATTGAAAAAAAATAACTCAAGATTTCTCAATGGCTGAAGGGTTGCAGAACGGGGCCACCAAAGTGGAGACCACACCGGGATGGAGAGCACCACTCCAGGGCAGACAGCCCCACTCCAGGGCAGAAAGCCCCACTCCAGGGCAGAAAGCCCCACTCCAGGGCAGATAGCCCCACTCCAAAAGTTTGCTAATGTTAACAGCATTATAATACATGCAGAAACGTACATTTTTTTATAGATATTAAAAATTTAGGCTCTATGACTTGTATACTATGTCTATCACAGTCTCGCTGCATGCATTCAAATTCAAATTAGGTCCACCCACACCCCACGGCCAGTGTAGCTGTCAGCTCACCTTCTTCAGAAGTGTGAAAGCTTTTGCCGGTGAAGGTGTGTTTTACGATCGGTCCATAAAGAAGTGTTGATCGGTTCAAAATGACATAAGAACAGGTTCTTTTGAATAACCTATGGATTGGCACCATGATTCCTTAAGTATGATAATGATGGTATCCATGATACTTTACTGGTCTACTTATAGGACTCAAAAATGAACTTGAGGGAGAGTCTAAAAAACTCTCTGCTTTGTCACTATGGTGTACGGTCAGTGTGATTACGTAATTTGCATTGCCGCGCGTCCATATTTAAACTATTTTAGCTTTCTTAAAGTACGGCACTGTCGGCGCATGGCACATTTTTTTACCGGCATAGTACGGCGCACCGCGCAGGTCGTTAAAATGACAATATAAATTCCCACGCACCTGGCACATCTTCCTGACCATGGCAGTAGCCTATTTGGAATAATATAGCAAAAAATATTGAAGACGTTATGTTTCATTGTTAATTTAAGATTTGTAATATCCTAAAAGAGTAATATAACTTGCCAATTTACAAATATATAAGTGCATTTCAGATATGGTTGTTTTTTCTTTCAACATAAAAAAAATGTACTTGCTACTTGGATAGTTGGATATGCTCAGTGGTACATATAATGATATATGGCACATCGTATTATAGCAATACAGCCAATACTATTGTAGGGAAAAGAAAACTGAGATGTTTTCCTAATCAATCAGGTAGAGCCAACACCAAAAATTTGATAAAATATGAAATTACTACAAAAAAAATAATTGGAGCTGAAAAGGGTTATTCAAAACTTTATAATTTTCTTACCATTTTTTAGCTGGGCAATAGGTAACTCTGGAAAAGCCCCAAGCCCCCAAACTTGATGCACCACCTTTCTTGTTAAAAAGCAAGGCCAAGACATGCTTCAAAACTCAATCAAAAGTTCAATTTACTGAAAAGTCCTAAAGTAGGATATTAACAACGCAAGCAAAATTTACTTGGCATTTGGCACTGCTAATAACTTGTATATTTGGCCTAGTAATATGTGCATGGGATCATAATTTATTATTGTGGACGACTGGAGTCTGGACGGGCTGACGATGACACTTTTTCAGTTTTTGTTCGGGTCCGGGTTGAAGTCTTGAACTTGAAGCCTTGAAGGTGCCGTCAGCAGCCACCGTGAGCCACGTTTTGTCATTTAACTTATAGTATAATTCTTCTCTTAGCAGTGACTCAGTTTCATTGGTTGTTGGAAGTCGTGATGTCTTATCCCTTATGAGACAGATTCATGAATGGAAAGGCAGGATTTGGATATTAGGTATACGAATAGGATACGATCATAGGCCTGAAGTTTGAACTTCTGACGAAAAATCGTCAACTGCCTACCGGTAGTCGGCAGATGAGTCCGTAATGCCGGATGGGTCATGGGTCAACGCGGAAATTTATTTGGAGAACTGTAGTTCGAATAATACAAAAAGATTTATCTTGAGAGCACTGCAAATTCATGTCAAGGCCAAGGTTCCTGACACAAGTTAACTGCAAAACAGTATGAATAAATCCTGCACCTTAGGCGTGTGTTAAAAAAAATTAAACAATTAAGAAAAATGCACTCGTATATATCCAGGACGCGAAGAATATGATTATTAAAAAGAAACTAAATGATGCCTAATTCTTATAAACAAAATAAGACTGCAGTACAGAGACTTGATTAAAAATAAATCATTCAAAGTTTAAGCGACACGGTTCTCACAAGAACTATGATTTCTGAACGAAGAAAAATATATAGTACAACTACAAATTTATGGTTAACAAATTATGCATTAGTGGTCCATTCGCAATACACAATGTACGTGTGGTAGATAATGAATCTCTGACTTGTTATTTCATTTCATGAAAATATTGAACCGTAATGTCGGCGAACATGATTGAATGCTAATTCTATTTCTTCAGTGTATTACAACGAAACCAACTGCTCAGGAGTCAATAATACAAGAAGAAAAAATCTGTTATCACAATAACTAATTTGTCACCCATACGCAAAAGAATAATGCTATACTAAGTAGTAGGGCCACGAAAGTTAGATGAGTGATGGACGATAGCACCTGCCGTACGGAACACATGACGCGACCCGCATATGAAAGGCGTCCTGTCGCTCGTTTAGCTTACCTCGCTATAAAAATTGCTGGTCCAAACTTGCACCCGCAGTGCTTCCCGAGACACCCTAGCAATATTTGCGCTAAGTTTGATAAGCGGGATCCGACGAAACAAACTGTCCATCTAGAGGCGATCAAATATCGGCTCCATTAAATCCCTAATCTAAGAATCATATGTCGCCTGTGTAGACGATTGAACAGTGGTTTTTAACGCTTAAACTAAAACAAGTACATCTACTGTAGAGGCGATCGGTAAATGGTTTAGTTAACGATTCAACCAAGCAAATCTTGGTTCTTGCACAGACGATTGATCAATGGTTTCGTTAACGATTCAACCAAGCATATCGTGTTTACCGCACAGGCGATCAAACAGTGGTTCCGATTAACGCTTCACACTATAGTGAAGATTTGTAATTTAAAGTCTGGGTCTCATCAATTTAACAAATAAAACGACAGTGCTATTGAAAATTATTGAAAAATCGTGAGAGGCTGAACAATAGTCGACATAATTTGAAGAATAAAATTCCTGAACAATCAGTAAAGCCAGTATTGAAAAAAAGTTTTTCTCATTTACCGTTAAACTTTAAACCATATTATAAAGAAGAAAATACCGCATAGATACCGTCAACATCACAGAAATCACGTGGCGCTCAAATATACATGACCCTATATTGGAAGGAAGACACAGTATATGTATCAATTGAACATCGAGGATACCATATGAAATTCGCCTCAAATCGCAAACTAAAATAAATTACCGTCGAGAGGAGTCCCAGGGACCACAATGGGTTCGAGCAGAGAGGCGCAGCTGGAGGGCTGGGAGGTGGCCGGCTACGCTGTAGTGGTGCCCGTCATCTGCTGCGTTGGCATCATCTCTAATGCACTCAGTCTCACTGTCATGTGCCGTGTCAAGTTTAAAGAAAGTCTCTATGTATATCTACAAACAATTAGTAAAGCCAGTATTGAAAAAAAGTTTTTCTTGTGTACCGTTAAACTTTAAACCATATTATAAAGAAGCAAATACCGCATAAATACCGTCAACATCAAAGAAATCACGTGGCGCTCAAATATACTTGACCCTATATTGGATGGAAGACACAGTAGCTATATGTATCAATTGAACATCGAGGACATCATATGAAATTCGCCTCAAGTCGCAAACTAAAATAAATTACCGTCGAGAGGAGTCCCAGGGACGACAATGGGTTCGAGCAGAGAGACGCAGCTGGAGGGCTGGGAGGTGGCTGGCTACGCTGTAGTGGTGCCCGTCATCTGCTGCGTTGGCATCATCTCTAATGCACTCAGCCTCACTGTCATGTGCCGCGTCAAGTTTAAAGAAAGTCTCTATGTATATCTTAAAGGTATGCACTCAGTCTCACAGTCCTGTGCCGTGTCAAGTTTAAAACAGTCTCTATGTATATCTCAAAGGTAAAGGCTTTCAAAAAGTCTCACAGTCATGTGCCGTGTCAAGTTTAAAGAAAGTCTCTATTCTATGTATATCTTTACGGTATACGCTCAGTCTCACAGTCATGTGCCGGGATGAGTTTAAAGAAAGTCTATGTATATCTTAACGGTATACCGTTAAGATATACATAGAGACTCAGTCTCACTGTCATGTGCCGTGTCAAGTTTAAAGAAAGTCTCTATGTATATCTTAAAGGTATGCACTCAGTCTCACAGTCATGTGCCGTGTCAAGTTTAAAGAAAGTCTCTATGTATATCTAAAAGGTATGCGCTCAGTCTCACAGTCATGTGCCGTGTTAAGTTTAAAGAAAGTCTATGTATATCTTAAAGGTATGCGCTCAGTCTCACAGTCATGTGCCGTGTCAAGTTTAAAAAAAGTCTCAATCGGAAGTCTCTATCCAGCTTGCGGAAGAATTCTAAACTAACCAAGCCTAACCCTTTCGCGGAAAGGTGGAGAGAAGGGGGTAAGTGTGGAGGAAGAAGATGCTGGTGAGCGTCAGGGCTGGGCTTTCGCCTGCGAAGTCGGTAAGGTGATGCGACAGTCCGGTGCGGGGCCGTTCCCATTTACGGCAGTCTGGTGCGGTCTGCGGACCCTGTGGCTTACGGCAATTGTAAGAAGTGATGGTATGGGCTTAAATCATTGGTGTAGGAGCTATTGGGCGTAATCCGTTTGGAGTATCAGCTTGTGGGCTGAGGCATTGCTTGTTTCAAGCTGGTGTGGCGAGATGAGGCAAGTAAGAACAGCTGCATAGGATTTAGGCTGACTATTTCTATTGCATGTAGAGGGTTGGCATTGGCTCTTGGGCTGATTTAAGAGTCAAATTTTTGGGCTACGGCAGCGCTCCCTCCAATATCTATGATATCCATGACACCTACTTTGCAGTGTGCTGGTCTACTTATAGGACTCAATCTTGAACTAGAAGAAGAGTCTAAATTAACGGGATGGATGGAATTCTAAAAATGATGGTTCATATATTATTTTTGGTGTAGTTTGGCAGGAGTTTTTCTTTAATGCACGTTTCTTTGAAGACCAGAGAGTATTTCTTATTGACAAAATTTTTATTGTTTTTCTCTATTCGGCAAATTAGGCTCTCGCTCTTGATAGGAACTGAGAAGTCAAAAATAAGGTGTCCTAGGGACATTTTATTATAATTTTACAATGTTTTGAATGCAACTTCATTATCATTTATCAAGCATAGGAAGAGTTTTGCAACACTTGAATTTGAAATTTTGACACAACATCACCGCAAGCAAGTGCAACCAATATAGCTTCATTCCCGGTGCATTATCTACTGGAATGATCATGGTTGATGGTATCCAAGTAACAATCTATCATTAGTACCTATATTCAGTGCAAGAAAATGATTAATTGTTATTTCTGATAGAGGTTTGAAATATTTTCATTTTTCAGAAGCCTAAAATTTAATGAATTATTTTGTTACTTTGACTTGGTTGATTTCAAAAGAAATTTTCTACTGTGCATTTATGAAATGCTTTCAAAATAAATTGATGTTCATTTATATCTATAAGATGGATTAACATTTGGAATTGGGAAGCAATTTATTATCCCTTAAATAGGAATCTTTGCATTTAAATTTTTGGATGATGTGTCTACCGCAATTATTATATAGGCGCAAAAGCGGTATCAAGTTCCGCTAATATGTCGCTACGCAAGGATTGCCGCTAATATGTCGCATTGTACCATTGTTCTACCCATTACAGTCAATAGAACCTAAATAAACTTTGTTCATTGAAAGGACAAAAAGCTTAGGTATATCATGCTTACGTGATACTGATAGTACAATCAATTTTTAAATCTTGTCCAGTAATAGGACACATTCATACTAATAGGTGACCTTGAATTTGTGATCTGCGTTTATGCAATTTGTAAAATTATCAATTCCAAATAGGTACAAACATTTTCAATTTAATTCTGAAAGCATCATGTCTATTGAATTCTAATACGGATCATTAATTTTTGCATCATATTTCTGAAAATCAAGTATTGCATTTAGTTTGAATTAAAAGCATTTTTTTACATCAACCAGGTATCATACAGTGGCTATAGTCGTCAGAATCTTAACGACTTTCGCAGAAGTTATCGACCAATTTTTTAGACTTTATAACTGGCGAGCTAAAATAATAGGTCATTTATCTTTTTCAACGACTGCCAACTATTGTGAGACCCGACACGATACGACTGCCAACTAGTGAGACTCGACACAACAACGACTGCGGGACTGCCAACTAGTAAGACCCGACACGATACGACTGCCAACTAGTAAGACCCGACACAACAACGACTGCGGGACTGCCAACTAGTAAGACCCGACACGATACGACTGCCAACTAGTGAGACTCGACACAACAACGACTGCGGGACTGCCAACTAGTAAGACCCGACACGATACGACTGCCAACTAGTGAGACTCGACACAACAACGACTGCGGGACTGCCAACTTGTAAGACCCGACACGATACGACTGCCAACTAGTGAGACTCGACACAACAACGACTGCGGGACTGCCAACTAGCAAGACCAGACACAACAACGACTGCGGGACTGCCAACTAGCAAGACCCGACACGGTAAACTTAAGATCCAACAGCAAATTGCGAGCGGATGTAAAATGTTCAGCTCCGGGACAACGCAACCATCATATGTATTGAAGCTTGCAAAAATAATCGGACAGATTAAGCAAGCGTTTTTTTTCACTTAGAAGTTAGAACCAAACTTTCATGGGGAAATTTTCTGCATGTTATACTTTTATTTTAACCTTGACACGGTTATAATAAAAAATAAAATAAAACATACTTTTATTTAACCTTGACACGTAAGAGCATGTTTGTGTGCAATATATTGCGGTGTTTTTATGCATGATACTCATGCATTTTAGCCAATTACGTACATCTGAAAATTTGTATGCAGAATATTACAATATTTGTGTGCATGAAATTCATGCACTTCAACTTACTACACACACCTGAAAGCCTGCATGCAATATATTACGATGCCTGTATTCATGATACTCATGCACTTTAACACTACGCACACCTTAAAGCTTGTATGCAATATATTACAATGCCTGTATTCATGATACGCATGCATTTTAACACTACGTACATCTGAAAGTCTGCATGCAATATATTACAATGCCTGTATTCATTATACGCATGCATTTTAACAATACGCACACCTGAAAGCCTGCATGCAATATATTACAATGCCTGTATTCATGATACGCATGCATTTTAACAATACGTACATCTGAAAGCTTGTATGCAATGAAATGCAAGCTCGATGAAACTTCATAAGACCTAATGGTGATGTTTAGCTCGTGAAATTGTTTTCTATTTCACCTTCATTCCTGAGTTATAAGAAAATTTGAGCCAAAATTTGCAGTGACCAAGAAATTTCTTTCAAACTATGGAACAGATCTGAAAAACTTTGAAATATACATTCCTAACCTTCCAACAGTGATGAATGCAATATCATTCAATTTTTGTTGAAGGCGATATCATTCAATCGAATGCTTGTGACAATTTTTTGGGTTTTACCTTCTTTTTCGAGTTATTTCCATTTCATCTTCATACGTGAGGCATACCGTAATTTGGGCCAAAATGAGCAGTGACCACTAAACTACCTAATAGATTTTAATGAAACTTTGAATATACAAACCTTATCTTCTAACAGAGATGTTTAACTTGTGACAATTTTTTTCGATTTTGCCTTCGTTTGCAAGTTTTACGGATATACGGAGAAACGACCGTCATTTTTGAGGCCAATTTTTAAATTTGCATTGACAATGAGCCGTATAGGTATAGCCGTATAATTCATTAACGAAGGAAAAATCGAAAAAATTGTCATGAGCTAAACATCACCATTAGAGGTTAGGTTTCTCTATGAAAAGTTTCACTCAAATCTGTTGGGTAGTTTAGAAGAAATTCCTTGGTCACTGCGAATTTCAGCCCGTATTGATGGTATAACTCATTAATGAAGGTGAAACTGAAAAAAAATTGTTAACAAAAGTGAAATAAAAAAAATCTCACAAGCTAAACATCACCGTTGGGAGGTTAGGTCTTTATAATTGAAATTTCATCGCAATCAGTTTAGTAGTTTAGAATGAATTTCTTGGTCAGCGCAAATTTCGGCCCCAATTGCTTTATAACTCACGAATGAAGATGAAATAGAAAATTTTTTCACAAGCTCAACGTTACCGTTAGGCTCTAATGAATAAGTTGGATATTGGTTTGGATATTAAAAGTCTCATTTGACTGTACAGTAGTTAGAAAAAATGTCTTGTTCACTGCAAATTTCGGCACATATCGCCATATAACTCACGAATGAAGGTGAAATTCCAAAAATTTTCACAAGCTAAACATCACCACTAGCTCTTAATGAATACCTATGTGTACCAAGTTTCCTTGAGCTACGGTCGTTACTTTGGAGATATTCATTGCTCACTGAATTTGAAGATTTACCGCGAGACCGGAAACATGTTGGGTAGCAAATTTGTCCGAGGCGTTTGTAACACGTGGGCTGTTCTCCCTCGGCTGCTCGGCAATCGGCAGTTCGGCACTATACCTGACCACGTTTTACTGAGGTTTTGTTTAGAGTGGTATCGAGTTGGATGCGTGAGATACAGAATTCTTGCTGATCAAAAAGTGGAGTGTGAAAAATTTACGCTTTCCCTTTACCACGTATTACTGATATTACGTAGTGAAGTGTTTTGAGAGTCATGTGAAGGCAACAGAACTTACGTAACGCATACGGTTTTTTTATAGTTTTTCATTTCTCGATGCATCCTTAAAGTGTCGGAATATACCGCGTTTACCCTAATTATGATATGCTACCTAGTTGAAAGAATGTTCATCCACATGCCTTGGGAAGAAACCCCTATTGTAAAATTAAATAGTGTAAATAAAGTGGGCATATTCTATTTTTCATTTACTGCATCTGAATCTTGATACCGGTACTCTTTTAAAATATCCCGTTCTAGACGAGGCCACGATCGCACGATGTCAACATATAAACTGCAAATTTGAAAAAAATAGCAAGTCACATCACTTCATGATACAATTTATGATTTTTACGTTTACATAATTTTATTTGTTGAAGTTTACTCCGTGATGAATGATACAGGAATGTTTTACGCTTCAATTTGCAGTATGCGCGTGCCCTGCCGATCTACTAACGGTCAAAGAAGTGGAGGGTACATTCTAACAAAGTGATTTTTATGTTTATGCAGCATATTCTTGCATTTGTTATTATTCTTGTTAATACTTTTCATTTGGTTTACCATCAAACAGGGTAATAAGGGACAGGTGGGGTAAAACAGGACAGTTGTCCCGCATTTTGTAGAAATGTTGTAGCAGCTCAACTAATCAAAATATTGCAAAACTAAAAATAGTGGCATAAAGTTCAACAGTTTTACTATCTATGTGGCATAAAGTAAGTTGAGAAATCATACATCTACCACCTCTAAAAAAGTCCCT
>NW_025946508.1:0-311 GCF_000764305.2 Hyalella azteca
AACGGTTTTCTGTTGCAAAACTTTTCTCGCTGGAACCCTTCAGTCTCTGCTAATACATCAAAAATTATAAATGAATGAATTATTCTTTATTACATGAAGTCGATAACGATATCCAGCAAACTTCTGTAATAAACTGCTCAATAAAGCAGCACACGAACTAGCTTTTCACCGCATTGGACTGGTCTTCAGAGGCCCCCGCAAATTTGAAAAAAACTAGCTTTTCAACTCGAGAGTCCCGTGGGCAGTGCATGTTGTGAAAGTCTCGATACCAAGCCTTAATTTCAATTTATTTGATCTCCCTTGTATAGATT
>NW_025946509.1:0-334 GCF_000764305.2 Hyalella azteca
TTATGATTGTATCTGAAATTGTTAGGTGAAAATAGCCTACATGCCGAATTTCAGATCTCTAGAGCAATCAGAAGTGGGCTAATTTTTGTTGTCAAAGTTAACAACAAACAAACAAACAAACAAATAAACAAACAAACAAACAAACGCGAAGCTAAGCTAAGAAAAACGTTTTAAAAACGTTTTAAAAACGTGTTAAAAACATATTAAGGTTATTTAGAGCCTTGAATTCGTACCAAAACTATAATCAATGCTTTGGTCAGTGCCATGATTTTTCCACGCTGCTTACTAATAACCGAAATAATTCATGGTAAATAGTCATTAATATAATATAATA
>NW_025946510.1:0-439 GCF_000764305.2 Hyalella azteca
TAAAATAACACCTCAAAACAATGAAGCGTAGAGCAATAATTGCAAGCAAGGCTCGAGGGCACAATAGTTCTATAATCGAGTCCGGTTTTTTTTATATAATGTTAGGTCTTGTTTAGGTTTTATATCTGTCTTAGAATTTTGACTTATAAAACGATTTTAATCATTGTTAGATTGTCGAACTGATGATGGAGCTGGACTTAGAAACGTTTTAAATATCGATATAGTGAATTTGCTTGGCGTTTTCTTTGCTTTCAAATTCCTTGTGAACTTGCGATATAAGCAGACTGATAATATAACTTCTTGTACAAGATTATATTGTAAATTTCACTCAAATTCTTTTAAATTTATAGCAAACAATTATATTTCAAGAAAATATTTTGCAACCAATTTCTTGAATAAATTTAAGGAAATCATTTCCTCTTGAATTTATAAATGATTT
>NW_025946511.1:0-1076 GCF_000764305.2 Hyalella azteca
ATGGAAAAAATGCCTTATTGCGCTCGTCATGTCCGTCCATCTGTCCGTCCGTCCGTCCGTCCGTGTTTTCGTCCACGAGAAAATGCGCTCTGTCACTCACTGCAGTGAGTACTGAGTTATATTTTTTTAGGCATGCACACGGCGCCAAGTTATCATGATTGTGCTTCTGGTTCGTCTCCGCTATTGGGAGTTCGTTGCATCGCAGTTGTTTAATTTAAGGACCTGCCATGCAGTTGATTACGTCGGAAACTTAATTTAAAACTGTAAGGAACACTGGTTGATCACTAAAGGTTCGTAGGTCACAGTATAGGAGACACGGATTAAATTCGATAAATACGAATCTTTACAGTCTCTGATAACTCAGTCTACAATTTAAATCCAATAAACTTCCGGATTCACAATAATCTGAAAAATTCCTTCCACAATTCTTGCATCTAAATATGAAATAGACTTATTGCGTCATCGAAATCAATGAAAAATTCATTCATAAAAAGATTTAAAGAACCTCATAATTTTTCACGTTTGAAATTTTTAATTACGCTTTCTTCGCTATTTGATTTCCAGTTGATTTCCGATTAAAATAATCAGTTGATCTAAGTGCAGGAATAGTACACTATCTATTATCTAAGGTTTGTTTTATTACAATCCATGGAAGATTGTATCAACTGTAATATTTCGCTTGATTGTTATTTCTGTATTCTCCGTCAAAGTCTCACAATTACTGAGAACTTTTCTTTAATATGTAAGCAAAGCAATTGATGATCTTGGGTAGGGGTAAAAGGCGAAGTTCAAAGAGCTTTGAAAGGTTAGTAATCGAAGTAACCAAACCTAACCTAGTAAAATGTTTCTATGAAATTTCGTTTTATCAAACTAAGAAATGTCGCAGAAATCTATTATACATAATTCCTATTCAGGCGTTTTGATCTACATTACTAATGTTCTAAATTTCATGAAGATCCGTTCATATAGTAAAGCCCGGTCCACACGCTCAGTTTTCACAACGATTTGTCTGCGCAGTTTTAAGTCGGAATGAAATCGTTGCAATTTTTAGAGCGTCCACACGGTACCGACTTATC
>NW_025946511.1:1672-29707 GCF_000764305.2 Hyalella azteca
GTTGTAATGAAAATGGCCGCTACGTTCGAAAAATTAATTCATCTAGATACCTGGTATGACGGTCACGAGTGCAACCAACCTTCCATTGGTTAACTTGCAAGTCGTGTCAACCTTTAGCAGAAAAAGTGAGCAAAACTTAAATGCTTAGACCACGACGATGATCTTTAATCATTGTTTATCGGTAGACTATACGAACTTATTATTGCAGTGCTTCAGATATTGAGTTTATCTCACTGAAATTACCTGCGTGGATTATTGCTGATGGAAATGGTGCTCGGATATGACTTTTACATAATTGATAACACTGAGCTTTTGAAGCATCATGATGTTTGGCTAAGGTACAAAAATTTAATAATTTTGGGCCGGGAATCTTGTGTACTGCTGCTATAATTAATGCCCTTTTATAAGTTAATAGCTATTTTATAAAAAAATAGTTAGAAGAAACTTTTTTTTTCAATGCAAGCTGGTGACAATCACGCTGAAATTTTATTCGGTGCAAGGGAATATAAATTGTGCAAGAAAACAGTGAAATTAAAATTCAGAATTAAATATACCGGCAGATGCTAACTACGGGCGAGGTTTCTGAACATAGCCAAGAAATCCCCATCAGCGTGGATATCATACTGTGGTGACTGTACACTAAGTCTTGATCTTGTTGGTTAAAGTGGTTAGTCTTGAATTTATCTTTGTCCGTAAAATGACATGGAATGTATGGATACTAAATACTAGAGGGAGATCTTACATCGCGTTACTCCATTCCATTCATCATCGGAGTTTCCGGTCCTAAATAGCCATGCCGAGTTGAAGGGGATTACTGCATTTACTCTCTCAGAGTGGTGCTCCGGACGTGTAGAAACGCCATGTCGATCATATACACTTTTATAATAAAATTCAGGTGGAGCATATGTCAGTTAGGTTGGAAAGTGTCCATGTTTCAGGTGGAACATAAGCCCGAAATCTGTAAACTGTAAACAACCAGAGCCTGTTTCTACGTCGGTATTGCAGAGCTTGCATTAATCGACGTTGGTGAAGATCCCTTGACATGTGCAATGGAAGGACATGGTCGTGGATGGCACGTCGTCAAAGTTGCCGCTGTAAATCACGTAGTATTCCATGCCGCTGTTCTGTTTGGGCGGAATAGTGATGCCGTAGATCGTCTGGTCCAGCACGCTGCCGTCCGACCAACGGTAGACGCCGTCGCTGTCTTGCTGAAGGCCTACGAATGTCATCCCTGGATACGGAAAGAGCCTCAAAAAGAATGAATAATTTAACAGGTTATGAGTGACATCAAGCATTAGGTAAAAAATATAAGTCAGTACTCACTGCAGTGAGTGACAGAGAGCGCATTTTCTCGTCGACGAAAACGTGTAGGCACGGACTGACGGATAGACAGTCGAAAATGACGAGCACAATTGGACATTTTTTCCATAAATGAGAAAATGCGCTAAAAATAACCTAAATGCAATTACTGGAAAGCAATAAACATTCAATATATTTCTTTTACTAGACAAGCCACAGTTAGGGAGGGTTCAATTAAGATTGAACTAAGAAAATCTGCTCACAGGTTTTCAGGAAGTCGAAAGTAGCTTTGGTTTTGACGACCGGGATCCTCATGCCGGGCTGAGAGCAGCGCGCCGCGCAGTCGGTATACCCCAAGGCAAGGCCTTCGTTGTAGAATTTGCCATCGATTTTCTGTACGAATTTTTCTGCAATAATGAACAACAATCTTTGAGAACTTGAAGAGAAATTATTGGATACCAACTCTATGACTTAGACGAAGCTAAATTTAGTGGATTGGAATCATTGACCGCCAAAAGAAAGCTCTAGAGAACAAAGTTCAGCTCATCGACTTATATGGTGGACAGAAAACTCCAAAAGATAAAAAGTAACAAAATTTTAGGTACCTTCTTATTTAGGATAGGAATATTGAAGGAATTTAAAGTTCATTCGTAGGCTTAGATATTCAAGAATCATAAAATGCTTCATAGTTTTTTCTCCGTTAAAATTGTTTCTCATGGAAATATTTTCTTAAAAGCTGTTGGAGCTGGAAAATAAGCGTGCGTATGATATAATCTTGCAAAACAAAAACAATAATCAACTAAAACCAATTTTAAAGTACAATGCCCCAATCAAATGTTTTAACGCGTACGGGAAGGTACCTAGATTTTTATTTTACCCTAGCCTTCTCAGTAAAAACTCTGAAGCCTGCTTGACAGCTAGTGATGTATATTTTAAGTATAAAATAAATATTAGCAGTCAAGCAACGAGTGAGCCAACGATTGCATAGAGCAGCATTGCGTCGCAAAAGGCTTTTTTTCGCCTTTAGATATTAACGCAATACTTTAATTTTCATGCACTAGTTCTAATACTACTAATGCTAGTGACTAATTACATATTCAGGTTTAAGAAAAATTGGTTTGAAATCTTTTGAAGATTCATTTACAGACAGAATCTTCACATCAGGTTACCCGAGTATTGGTAAGTAGCGCCGCTGGACTGCGTCGTCTTGCCGAGCTTGTCGCTGAGAGCGCACGCGCCGCTCGCGTTGTAGGAGTGCGCGATGCAGCGCCCGTCGACGAAGCATCGCCCGCGACACGCGCCTAGAAATTGTAGAACAATTTCTGAGACGTAATATGAATAGAAAATTGTTTAGACGAACATGTGGGAAAGAAAGTATTTCCAATCTCTCCTAGGAATTTAGTTCGTAACGGTGTGTAGAAGTTTGCCTTAACTTTTCCTGTGTACTTCTTTTTACTTTTTAGCGTATTTTCTCATTTATGGAAAAAATGCACTATTGTGCTCGCCATGTCCGTCTGTCTGTCCGTCCGTCCGTGACATCAAGTTTTCGTCGACGAGAAAATGCGCTCTCTGTCACTCACTGCAGTGAGTACTGAGTTAAATTTTTTTATTTGTACTTCAACCAGTACCAGCCACATCAGCACCTCTACTGAATCAGTGTAAGCAATGCAATCAGCCTATCATAGAACAATTATGTGAACAGATAATTTTATATTAATAGCACCACTTATATCCATCGGCTCATTAACAGCTCAACTAATTCTTTCATTCAACAAACATGCAACACGAGTAATAAGAACAAAAAGCTTTGCACACATTGAACAGAATATAATTTAGCTAATATTATCAAGGAAATTTGCCCATGATTAGATGAATTTACAGGCATATGAATGCAGGCTTTAACTTGCCTATACATGCAGACATCAAATAGGCCTGAATGTATAAATTCATTACGCAGGCCTGCTTGATCCAAGCTCTCGCGAAGTATGAACACATTTTCAAGTCCTCTCAACCAATCCTGGATTAATTTGAATGGTGAGACAATTTGTGGCATTTCTTAAATTATATATAATATGAATGGTGCATGAAAAACAGTGACTGCTCGTCCACTAAAGTAGATTAGTGATCTAAAGCAATCTGAACAATATCAATCATCCAGTTAATCACAATGTCGTGGTGCAAAGCTTTCCGTACTCCTAACCTGAATTTATATCAGTCAAAGGATTCAATCAATCAAGTGAATTCAATCGAGTCAATGAAGCTACATGATTATTTATGGACTACTAATGATAAACTATTATCTCACACTCAGATGGTGCTTGGGCGAGGTAGTAAGAATCGTCCTCGGAGATCTGCACATTTTTGACCACCACGGACGTCTTGCCCGCGTAGGTTTGTATCAAGTAGGCCTCTGGCAGCGCGGCGTTCACTGCCCCCAGCGTCAGCAGCGCTGCCGTCAACGCCGCAAGTGCTACGCGCTTCATTCGCACCTTGATTTTAGAACTCTGTTCTTGAGAAAAATTTTCTTCAATATTTAACAGGTATTTGAGTAACGAAAGGAACTATTGACTATTAGAATCATTTGTTTTAAAAGCAAAGACAATACCACAAAAATTCACCATTTCTTTATAAGAGAAAACGCTGGCAGAGCATAAGGAAAGGAGTTATAGAACGGAGGAACCTACTTGCAGATCCTCCTCATTCTGCTGTACGTGTTCATGCCGAGCAGTGCAACACCTCTGTATCTGATAGCGATTTGAAAGTTTTAGCTTCCACAACCGGTGTTACTGATCTACGAATTTTAGAATCCCTGTATATATTCAAACAGAAGCCTAGATTGAATGCTACTTTTAGCTCCTTTCTCCTTGAAATAGTAAATATAGTTAGGCCTGTTTACTAGTGTTAATTTCATGCCGTTATTTGTTGTTTCCGTTCTAATACCTGACAGTGAATGTTACTTTACTAATTGATTGCATTTGTGTTTCTGGGACTTGTGTTTGTGAACTAATAATTGAGCTGGACTCCGAAACATTTTCTCTTATAATAAAAATGGTAAACTTTTGTGGTATTGTTTTTTCTTTTAAATTTCAGGAACAATAGAGCGACAGCAATAATAAGGTTGGAAGAAATTCAATTTGATCAAATGATTACGCTATGACAATGATGTTAGTGGATGAAAATTTCTTCGCGTAAGTAAATATCCAATTGGAGGGGTTGTATATTTCTTAAAATATTCGGTATTTACACAAAGAATTTTTTATTCTTTCTGTTCGGTATTTACACGTATGAATTATTTGAAAAAATGAAGGAAAGCGTTAAATGCATAGAAAATGTAAAAAGAGAGACTTTTTAAAATCCTTATTTAATATACGTGGTAGAACATCGAAATACTTTTCATTCGATTCATAATATAAATATCTATCGTATCTAGGAGCCCGTTTTCCCGTTGTTTTCGACAGTACTCTTCCATTTATCTTCCCCTCCCCTCATTTTTTCAATATATAATTTAAATAATGAATAAATCAGGGAAAAGAGCTTATAGAGTCTCTAGATGTATTCTTTACAAATTGAGTGATAAGACTTTCAATGTTGTAGCTTGAAAACCTTGGTAGATCGAGTATTTTGAAAAATTTAAGAGAATACGCCATTTTAAGATGGCGTATTTTGGAAAATTCAATTTCTCATAAGCGCTATGTAAGTAAAATTGGTTGAAAGAAGAAGTAAATGCTAAAAAATTGCTTGATACTTCATCCCCAGCCATCACACCACACTTTAATTGTATTGAGGGTACCATCATGCTTACAGTTGTACAGTTTAACGCTGCTAATAATACTTTCCTAAAATATTTCCCAAAAAATAAATCCTAATAATTGGCGATTAAAAACCTTTCCTCAAGTATTTTTTTGTAAAAATTGTCCTAAAATGGTTATTTTATGACAATTTTAGAACTGCCTAATTATTAAAAACTGCCAAATTATGACAAATTAGAAGCTGCCTCACACGAAAACTTATGCCCGAATATATATACAGAATGTTGCGTTAATTAAGCAGGTAAAAAATGAGCCCCCCCCCAAAAAAAGCAGAAATGCCAAATTCTTCAGTTTTGGACTTAGACGGCTTCCTTTAGGAAAACCATCAGTAACGAGTCGTGAACACGTTATGGATATTATGCACTATATGTACAATGCCTTGGGACTTTGAGTAGACAAAACAAATAAAAATAATTGGGTAAAAGTTTCAACTGGAATTGTTATCATAAAAACAAAGTTGCTGATACTAAACGGCACCCGAGACTGTTTTCCATTCGAGTTCTGGCGAGTCAATGGCAAAGAGTAGTACCAGTTCACCCATGGGCGCTTTGATAATATCTATAATTCGTCGATCATTTGTGATTTGAGGCACGAGCTTAGCAAATAATAAGAAAAAGAACCTCCATGAGACAGAAGATATATACCAGCATTAGCTTGATGCGGCTATTATTATCTTTGAAAGATTACTTACTAAAATATTCAGGTCTCACGAAGCAGTCCAGGTATTGAGCGTTGGTGATCTTCTGCCAGCAATGCACGTAAATCGTATCACAAAGCATTCGAATATTTGTGTCTTATTCATTACCATGATTATAATGGGACAAGATTACTAAGGATAGTTCGCCTAGATCATAAATAATAATTTGGAGCCCAAATGTAATAACCATAATTCAATGTAATTATCTTCATCACTATCGGTACATAAAATTACTTCTCCTTCTCTTGCACTATTCTCGAGGCTTGAAAAACTATGTTAATAGTCCTACTCATTTATTCCGGAACGCTATCCGCTTGTTTTATTTACAGGCGATTATCATTTTACATTGATCGCCGTCACTGAACGTATATTCTAGACTGATTTACTGTAGAGACAGTGCACGACTCGCTTGAATTATCTAGATGAGTTCGGTGAAGTCTTTTCGTTGCTGCGCATTATCAGGATGGACAGCTGGTGCACGTGCCTCCGTTCATCGCCTGGTTCAGCGGGGCCCTGACGTTCGATCAACTGCAGAAGCTCTCAGGCCCCACGGTCATCCTTGCGGTTGCCCTGTGGCTTTAAGTCCACCCAGCGTGGACACCCGGAAAAGAAGAAGAAGAAGTTCTATCAAGAATACGGCAAGCCAAAGAATAAATGCATTCACTGCGCTAGGAAAAACAGGAACTAATTGAACTATATAAACAGTATCAGAATGCAAAACTTCAATGTTACAAATGAAAATAAGAGATCTGATCACTAGCTAACAAATAAAAAATTGTCAATTTTGATAACTATTGAAAAAAAGACTTTTTATGAAGGAGATGAATAAGTTGATTAATCATTTCTTGGGCTGAAATGAAATAGATGATTTCAAATCAATGTTTAGTCTTGTCTTGAATCTCAAGTCAGAGTCAATTAAGTAGTGGCAGGCAATGCTTAATTGTACAATTATGTCGGAGCTTCGGCATTTTTATTACGAGCAAAATAATCGATAAATCCGTAACTCAGACAGCAATATTTCTCAAAATTTATTACCTCAGAAGGTAAGGTAGTCGAAGGCTGATTCAGTTGCTATGCCTGGACGATCCTCGTGTCTGGGCGAGAGCTGCGTGCCAAACATTCAATTGACCACCGGAAGATGGATTCGGAGCCGCATCGAACATCAGTCAACTTTCTGATGAATATATAATCACTTAGCGATATAGGAAGGCGTCGCATGTTCTGTGATGTGTTAACATATTGAGGTAGCGTAGCTACAGAAGACACAAAATAGTCGAACAAGGAATTCTATTTATGATCGCTTTAATGAATGTTTAAAAAATGTCAAAACTACCTTATGGAAGTGAATTGGCTTTTTATCTGAGGAATAAACGTAACATAATTGCTGAGTGGTACTATCACCAAATATGTGTTTATTCACACTCGCTAAGCCCCACAATTAATAATTATTTTAACCTCGTTGACCCTTCAAATAATTGAAATATACCAACGGCGTCACTGCAACTGAAAACATGAATTTATTCAATATTGTTCGAAATATTATACAAAATATCATTGCAAAAAGATTCCAAAAAACGAGAAAAAACTTCGTAAAATCTTATTCAACGCTTTGAGAATTCACGATAAATTATGCAACTCAATCGTAGATATCTTCAAATAAATCTCCAGATTTGCTAATGCTTCTCCAAAGCAATTTTATCGGGGAGTTGGCCTAGGTTCCAATCACAAGAGGCAACATACGCGAAAACATACATTGTGCTTACAGTAAAAATGCGTAAATTCATCAATTAACCAGTGGTTGGGAATGAAATACTTTGCTTCTAGCTAATTCACAGCCCCGTGAGACAATAAGAAAAATATTTTCAGGTAAATTTATATTTTTCCCTTTCATTCCTCCTGGGTTCAAATTTATTCATTTGTCTGAATATCATTCAGTGCATTTATCTTAACATTTGGTCAAAAAAATACCATAATATAAAAACATTGTTGTTAGCTATTCGATATGCAGGAATGAAACTAGAATATAAGTAGAATATTGGTAGCATTTTACGTAGATTTATAAGGGCAGTTTTCTTCGAATAATCAAGCTCATGTATATTTATTATGGGTAGAGTACATAGTGATGCTTTCAACATTGCATTTTTAATAATCAAATAAACATTAAGACATTAATGAACAATCAATAAAGCTTTCTTACTAATATTTAAAGTCGGTATTCTTGCAATATATCAGCTTAAATGAAATGAAGAACCTTTGAAACGGTGGTAATGCAAGGCACTGAACAAGATGCACTGCAATGGGAGCTGCAGTCGCTTGAATATTCTGTTGAACATCAGGACGAAAAATGCACTCTAACAACCCAACTGTGAAACACAGGATGAAAATGCAACTGATTGTATGCAATTTTTCAGAATTGGATTACAAAGGACGGAGAGTGATGCTACAAAACATTCATCCTGTTGAATACCTGATTCTCAAATGCACTTCTCTTGTACATTTCGTTCGCCTGATGCATGTGCGTCAGTGACACTTTACTTTAGCTCGGTTTTAAAAGCATCTATAGTTTCAGTTGCGGTGTTGGCTTTAGACTGGACAGAAGGAAATGTTTGGTAAGCGTGTTTTAATTCCGAAGATCTTTGTAGCTAGCATTCTTGATTTTAATCGTGTTATTATTCGAAATAAATTATTTTATTTCTCGATTGTACCTAATGTGCAATACTAATTTTACGTAACCATTTTTACCTTTGTACATATATTGTTTGTTTGCAGAAACCGATTTTCCAAAGAAAAGGAAAACGAAAAATCGTGTATGCAATCCTTTGACGTACGAATATACGTAACGCATCCTTCATGAGAAGTTGGAGAAACGTTGTGCGTTATGTGACCGGTTGGATCAGGAATAAAAATGGCTGATGGCTCAACGATTGCTTACCAGTGAGTTATGACTCATAATGCGTCTAATTAAGGAATATCATTGATAGCCTTCTCATTGACCGGAGATAATTTTTTTGAGATGTTTTTATTTATATTTTTGCTTTGGAAGCTGCTATTCACCATCGGCTACAAGTATTGTCGAGGAAATACAAAATAGCGCTTCGAAGGTTTGTTGACCTGAAATCTTAATTACAACTTTGATAGGTTTTTACCTCTTAAACATAAGCTAATTCTGTTTTGTTATTACTCAACAAAATTTTACCTAGGATTGCGTGCAATTATTGACTTGTTTACGATCCGAACCTCGAACAGATTACACTCCTGAGGAAATCATTCTTCACGTTTAGCAATGAAAAAGCATTGAAGGAGTAGAAATAATTTCACAGAGATTAATTTCTACAATTAATAAATGTCTGAATTTTTCTCAATTTTTAAAATTTACCGTAAAAGTTTAGTTGAATTTTTGGGTAATTTTAAATTAACGATAAAAATAGTTATTTTTATTGAAATACGATTTCTTTTGCGATTGCGGCCAATTCTATCATTCCTCCAAAATGGACAATTGCAACCTTGTGAGGGCTAACCAGTCGCCGTCATTGCCATCAAGTCCGCCTCATACCTCATAAAAATGTTCGACTTTACTTAGGTATTCATAGACCGGTTTCCGAATTTATTCGTACGGCGACGGATCTTGGGCTATACATATATGAGCTCTTCAATTTAGTGTTTTTTCAGTCATGCACACGGTGCCAAGATATCATGATTGTGCTTCGGGTTCGTCTCCGCTATTGGGAGTTCGTTGCGTCGTTGTTGTTTAAGGACCTGCCATGCAGTTGATTACGTCGGGAATTTAATTTAAACTGTAAGGAACACTGGTTGATCACTAAAGGTTCGTAGGTCACAGTATAGGAGACACGGCCTTGCTATAGTACTTATTTACCGGTTTCTGAAACAATAAAAAATTTAAATAAGGAACAAATCAAAATAACGACTCAATTCGTAATACAACAAAATAAATCATGTATAAAAAAATTACTAAAACAAATTCTCACAAAATTACTGGAGCTTATTAAAAACTCTGAGCTGGCAGACGAGTCATAAAAGAGTTGGCGGATATAAGAAAAGTTTTACTGAAGAGTAGTCGGCCTAAAAGAATTGAGCAAGCTTATTACAAACAAAAATTATTTCTTATTCGAACGAAACTGAGCTGAGAAAAGAAAAGAATTTTGCTTGAATAACATACGAGGCGTCCCGTAAATTTTTGATTGCGACAAATAGCCATTGCTGCTCACAAATTCATTGAAATTCGACATGGAGGTCACGCAACGCAGCTCGACGAGCGTTGAGCTCCGAAATGAAACTCGACAATTCATTTTCAATCAGCAATTTCGAGTGCACACTGAATATATTCATATGGTTCGGGATCAAAACGATCGAGTACACACCGAAAGTATTAATATGTTACGGGATGAGGCTTCCAGGTACATGTGTCTTCAATGATTATTATTTTATGATTTTAATAGGCGTTCATATTTACGAATATCGAAAAATATGAGCATAAATATAGAAGATAAGAATAAATTAGAAAAATATGGAAACCTAAATTGACAAGGAGATAGAAGAAGCAGCGCAGCAACCTATCGATTAGCAATTTTAAGTGGAGACGAACTTGTTGGGGTTTTAGACAAGATTTTATTAAAAAAATTTGCAACGATTTCAAAATCCCCGAAACTGTAACATCCAGAAGGATGCTAAAATTTTACATTTACTTTCGGGCACACTTGCACTGATCTGCGTGAAGGTGCACATCTGAATGAGGCGACTGCGAAAGTAGGTCTGATTACGTTAACACCGGCAACGATGTTGAATAAATCTGATTTAGAAGTTACACGACGATATAACTACTTTGGTACGCTGATTGGGACTTCGTACAACTGTTCTGGCTTCATGTATTGTTGGTCTGTAATTGTAAATAACTCAGTTTTCTGATACGAATATATTCTTCACTCGAAATGCGGTCATCTACGGCTAAGGATTATAGTAGTGCTCATCAGCATATGTTGTTATGATTCCATGTACCTTAGCAACATTTGGCCAAACCCCGTAGCAGGAGCAATAGCAAAAGGGTAAACATGCGCAAATACCAAATTAAGCTGTGCGCTTTAATATCAGAGACATTGGGACGTCCTGAATCCAAAGACGGTTAAAAAAATCTTAGCTTCCATCATCGGTGCTTCAGATGAGACTATTGCATTCTGAAAGTTTAAATGCTACATCTCTACTAATTACCTAAAAGTCATCAGGCTATTAAATTGAAAATGATGTAAATTATACGGCCAAGTTATTCAACCTTAGAGACATTTATTGAGATCTATATTTGCTAGAATATTTGAACTATCTATGTATCTATATTTGTACTAACTGAACAACGAGGCGAACATGGCATCCAGAACCTTCATGTCTTTGATTATGAAAGACTGATGCACTCGATATCACGCAGGCCTCTGGTAGCACAGAGTTAACGGCCCTCAACATCAGCGCCGCAGCCGTCATGACGACCAGTTCTGCTCGTAAACTCTCGTGATATTTTTAAATTTTCTTAGTAATTAAATGAAAGTAATTAACAAATGTTTTATTATCTTTTTAGCGCATTTTCTCATTTATGGAAAAAATGCCTTATTGCGCTCGTCATGTCCGTCCGTCTGTCCGTCCGTCCGTCCGTCCGTGACTTAAAGTTTTCGTCGACGAGAAAATGCGCTCTCTGTCACTTACTGCAGTGAGTACTGAGTTATATTTTTTTATATTGTAATTCGTGTTAGTTAAACAACCGCTCCTGAAAAATCTTCAAGACAGATTTCTCATTAGTAAAAGTCATTGATGCGTGAATTAATTTATTCTAGATAGTATGAAAAGTTTCAAAACAAACTGAAATGATTACTAATGGTAGTGGTGATCGATAAAAAGTTTCACTTGATGCGAGAATGACTCCGGACATTAGAAACATGCAGTCTGTCCCGAGCTGTAAATATTCTTAAGACATATAGAGCACACAATTGTACAACAAAAAAGAGAAGATATGGGTGACAAAACAGGATATATATATAAATTTATCTATATTTAATTTATGTCCATTCCCAAGCTTAAAATTTGCAAATAAAACAAAAATATTCGCTCTACAAATCCTCTGCTTTAATTAAAATACAATGCACTCATAGTTTAAATACTGGTGGGTGACGGTGCTAGCTGCCAATTTAGATAATATTCGCCATTAAAGATAGGACCCCAAAGCGAGAATTTCTATTAGTAAAAATCAATCAAGAATTTCGAGATGCAATATCAATGGCCCTCCCCTTTGGCTATTAAGTGCCAGCGTCGAAAAATCACTCGATAAAAAATTCAACGGCCGCCACAACGCTCGCTCCTGATAACATCGATCGTTCGTACCAGTGAGTATTCTGTTCATCTGCCACTAGAACGTTTTCTACACTGATCCATATAACCGTGAAAAACGGTCTGATCAGGGTTCTATAGCTGCTGGCCGCTCTTTTAAAAGGAACTGTTTTGCGTTTTTTTCTGAATTTGGGACAGTTTTGGGCTTAAAGTGACGCGTTTTTTCAGCGACATGTTTTTTTTTTCACGTGCCAGTAGGCCACAGAAATGCCGGTAATACAGTTTTACGGCGATTTGTCGAACAGTGTGTCAAAATGAGGAAATTTGCCAGGAGTAACAAGTGGTTCGTTTTGGCCATTGGTAAAATACTTTTCCCGAAGGATTTTCGAAAAATATGCAGCGTAAAAATATGAAAAAACGAAATAAAGAAGCGTGCAGGCTTTATTTCTAGATGTGCTGGTAATACCTGCATGGAATACAACGTATCAGATCGTCGATATCAGATATTAATGCTTAAGAAACTCATTAGAAAACTCGATTACTCATTCTTGAGAGAAAATTTTCGCGTTCGTGGTTTGCATGCAAACATTGCTTGGCACGTCGTCAAAGTTTCCGTTGTAAATGGCGAAAATGTTTTGGCCATTGTTCTGCCTGGGCGGACTCGTGATGCCGTAGATCGTCTGATTCAGCACGCTGCCGTCCGACCAACGGAACACGCCGTCGCTGCCCTTCTGTAGGCCCACGAAGGATTCCCCTGTGTTGAAATGTACGTGAAAATCATATAAGAATATGAGGGGAATAATTAGGTGAAAAATAAGTTAGTTTTATGATAGTAGAGTTGACCATTAAATGCTAAGATTGATTAATGGATGAAATAAATAATTGATTAATGTTCAATAATACTCGTTTATTGTAAGTGAATTGTAGAATAATCGATAAAACGATAACTGAGACGTAGTAAAAGATATGTATACACAAGTTTTCTAAAAATTTAAAAGCAAAGAATAGTCCACAAAAATTCATATCTTTATAGAAAACGTTTCAGAGTCCAGCTCCATCGTCAGTTCGTAGAATCTAGAATATACATAGAAAGTCACAAGTTAATACAATTGAAAGCACAGAACACAATTAGAACTTAAATTTACAAGTAATAGGGCATAAAAACCTATATATTCACAATTTCAAGGGGATAGGAGCTCATAGCTGAATTTAAACTGGGCCTAAGCTTAAAAATGTACAATGATTCTAAGATACGCAAATCTGAAGTACCGGAGGTAGAAGCTAACACCCTAAAGTCACTGTCAGAAACAGGCACATCACACTGCTCGGCGTGAGTGCGCACATGCAGCCGAATGAGGGGGGCGCGATAGCAACTGTCCGGTCCTACAACTCCTGCCCTTATGCTCAGCGATCCTGGAATAAAGATTGCGTGAAGTCATCCCGACGTACGCAGATGCACATTGTGCACAACGAAATTGATAAACCAGGGACGATCGCATATGAACAGGGAGCATATCTTTATATCTAAAGAAAGAACCGATTTTGAAACTGTTCACCAGAACAATATGGAGTTTAACGTTAGGAAAGTATCTAATGAACAAGACTTTTAATTCTCTTGACATGGCTTCGGACGCAGGGCCGAAGTATGGAAAAGAACAATAAATAACGTTCCTACTATCGCGCTCGGGAGCAACCTCACTGAATCGCTTCGACATGAATTTCTTGATTTGGGTATACACCAAACTTGCCGGAAATCCATTAAGCGAGAAAATATTTGAAGTGTCCTAAACAAAACAATTGTCAAAAACACGAGGGAGAAGTTGAGGAGAAACGATGACCTCAAAACCTCCCCTTACAAGATACAAACAAGGCATGAACTAAAAGACCGTCATGAACGAATGAGGCTCGAAAGATGCCAGCACATTCTGGAAGTGACGAGAAAAAAGATTACATTGCACAAATCGTTAACCTTCAAAATGACAGAGTTTGGAGTCGGAATGGATCTGTGGCAACCAGAACAGCAACACGACGTCAAAATCCCGTGTGCGTGATGGTTTGGGCCGCGATAACAGCCACTGGGAGATCCCAACTCGTTTTTGTCCCCTCAGGAGTAAAATTGGACAGTCAGCGATACATTTCGGACATTTTGGAAGCTGAGTTGTTACCTTGGGCCCATTATCACTTCAACGGCTCACCATGGAGTTTTCAACAAGACTCTGCCCCATCACATGGTTCAAACATGACCCAAAACTGGATTCAGGGCCACATCCCAGCGTTCATTATCAAAAATGAATGGCCCTCAAGAAGCCCTGATTTGAATCCGCTCGAAATGGAGTTTTCAACAAGACTCTGCCCCATCACATGGTTCAAACATGACCCAAAACTGGATTCAGGGCCACATCCCAGCGTTCATTAGCAAAAATGAATGGCCCTCAAGAAGCCCTGATTTGAATCCTCTCGACTTTTCTGTGTGGGCTATTTTAGAGAGTAGGGTCTACAGAACACCTAATGATTCTTTGGATAGTTTGAAGTCTAAATTGACACGAGAATGGTATACTTGATCCCTCAAGAAATGCTGCGTGTCTCTTGTGAAGCTTTCCCGCGCATATTGGAGGCCGTCATCAAAAATAAGGGTGGTCATATTGAATAAATATGTCTGAGAATTGTTTAGGTAATTCTTGGCTACTAGCTCATCCAATAAAAAAACAATGCACAAATTGCACATGTTTGTTTCATTGAGAAATAACAAAAAACATGCCTTGCCATAAATATGGCGGACCCTGTAAAGATACTGTGGATTACTTTAACGACACAGACAACGAAGTGTTTTTACTGAAATTATGTTATCATTTGATTATGATTTCAGAATTAATTGAAATGCCGGAAAGATAAGAATTCTCACAGGATTTGAGGTAGTTGAAAGTAGCTTTAGTTTTGACGACCGGGATCCTCATGCCGGGGTGAGAGCAGCGCGCCGCGCAGTCGGTGTACGTAGCACTTATGCGTTCTTTGTAGAATACTCCGTCGATCTGCTTTACGAACTTTTCTGGAATGAAAAATACATTTAAACAAATTATTTTCCAAGTCATGCAGGTGCTTCAAAAGTCGAAAAACCGGAGAAATAATTTAATAATTTATGCCTGCATGCGCCTATGTTGTAGTATCCGCAAACGCTTTGCTGTACGAACTTATTTGGGGTGAAGATAAGTCATTGTTAAAATTATTCTTATATTAATTGTGAAGTTTCGATTTGTTAAGACGTGTCATAATTGAGCGCTCTGACATAGTTTACAATTAACTGCCCATTAACTATTCCAACATGTACCTTGAGCCAGTTGGTTTCCGGAAATCGCCAATTTTTAACATAGCTCCGATCTCTCGCAATGTTTTGTTACGCAAGTGTCATTAAAGTTGCAAGAACGGACATTCACTTCCACTGTATAGAAAGGATTATTTATGCATGTGTTGATTATTTATTGTTCTTTATGATTGTAGATTTTCATGGTTTTATTACGATGCTCATTATGTTTTATTTCATTAGAAAAATTGCGGGCAAATACATTATAAAATTTTACTTCATGGAAGGAAATTGTAACAATATCACAAAAGTTGTGAACAATTATACTGCGGTTATTTTGGGATAACATCTAGAATACTCGCGCATACTTTCCAGTATGTCGCTGACTTTGTCGCTAGGTTGACAACAAGTACGCAGCAACTTTAAAAAGTGTATAAGAACTAAACTATTATAGGCGCTAGGCTGACACAGGTGCGCCCAGGCAGGCGGAGCTGTGGACCGATGACCGGAACTTTGTCTGCAACCCCTCGCCCACCATTTTTGTTTAATTTATACAGAAAAAGATTCTAACAACCGAACAGAGCCGAGAAAACAGCGCCGTGATGGCTCTCAAATAAGGGTTGCCCGACACAGACCAGACAAGCACTTATTATGTCTGAAGTACGTTGCAGGGGAGCTCCGGGATAAGGTGGTTCCGAAGTTTTGGATACAGAGGTGTGGGGTTCGTGCTTTATAATCTAGTGACATAAATTCACAAATTGGATCCATTAAATTTCTGTGGTCAGTTATGATTTCTAGATAATGACGACGAAATTTGAATTCATGATATTAAAAAAAAATTATTTGCACGATAAACTCTTTTGTACACACCAACGAGTACGTTTAATTATGCCCATCCAATTAAGATGAATCATGCTGTTTGCCCTAAAACTGTAAAACTTCCTGACGTAAATTTAAGGTTAATTCTCAATTGGCATCATTTAAAATATTAAGATCATTTGATAACCACTAAAATTCGATACAACTGTGATATCAATAAAACATGTACAGTTTACAAATGAAGAGAATTTCAACATTGAACGATTTTGGGATAAACTCCATCAACGAGCTGGTCTTCCATATTTGTCAGTGGAATTTGCTCTATTTTCCAAGCAGTTAGGATACTCTGTTGCAAATAATTTTTTTTTGTTTATTTCCGAATAAATCGTTTCTAAATGACAAATGTTTATATACTTCTCAATAGTATTGTTTTAGTAAATGTTATAAGTGTGAAATCAATTGAGTTAAATTTCTAAATTTCATCTAACAAGCGGCATCATACGGAATGTAATGTATCAAGGACAGATTAGTTCATGGTAAACAGATTAGAGAAACAGATTTTCAAAACGATTACGAATGATATTTAGATCGATCTGAGACCTTAATTTAGCTACGAGAAGACGTTCGTGAAGCGGGGCTTCTCAGCTTCCATGCGTACCGGACATTTGGATTTATGGATATCGGACATTTCTGCTCTATCGCAACCGGTCGCTGGTGCCCCAAACGAAGGCCAAATGACTGTGACGCCCGACTCAATTCGGGGCTGTGAGTCTTAGTTGACTTGGAAGTCCACTAGACATTAAATTCACTCAAAAAATGTATTGAACTGCCACATAACAATAGATTTTTAATTGCAGAGTTTTATTTCGCGAACCACTTCTTCCTACAAAGATTAATCTTAATCTTGCAGTCTCTCACACAATAGATGGACAGAGGCATGAATATAGTTTGATTAAAAAGTAGATGATGACTACCTATTTAACTTTTATTGTGCAGATTCATAGTTAGTCGATGGCTTTTTATGCAACATAAATGTTTGGTAAGTCAAAAAATGTAGAGATCGGATGTTTACCCGAGTAGTGGTAAGTAGCGCCGCTGGACGGCGTCGTCTTGCCGAGCTTGTCGCTGAGAGCGCACGCGCCGCTCGCGTTGTAGGAGTGCGCGATGCAGCGCCCGTCGACGAAGCATCGCCCGCGACACGCGCCTGAGAATTGTTAAAAATAGTTGATACGCAATATGAATATTAAATTGCTTAGACGAACTTGTGAGCTGCTTTTGGAAAAGAATTTCCAATTTCTTAAAAAAAGTCAATTCGTTACAGTGTGTAGAAGTATGCCTTCACATAATGTTAAATGTATGAATTAGTGTTTATTTTACTTCTTTCCTGTGTATCTCTAACATAATCAGCCGCATCAATACCTCTACCATAGTCAGCCACATTAGCCTCGGCCGTAATCAGCCTGGCCCAAATATATGAACTTGCGGCTCGGGGAAATTTCCTCATTCGTACCTGTTAGAGACTACAGCCAAAATTAACGTCAGAATTCCAGAAATTAGCATTCCTGGAGTTCTGTTAGCGTTTTCTTTAATGAAAAACAACCCGATTGATGTCCAGAAAAGTGTTTTCCTGAGGCGTGTCTCGGGTAAACCAAACTCTTCAAAATGTATAATTCGCTTTGAAAATTATAACAATAAATGAAAAAGTTTTCACCGGTGACATTACCGGTTTTCTCCCGAAAGCAAAGTCATCTTTCGCAAGATTTCAGCTGCCTTTGGAATCTTTTAAATAACTACTTGAGACGAGAATATCTCTACTAACCGTTAAAGAAATAAATTGTGAGGTCGTTGAGAAAATTTGTAGCATTTCTTAAATTTTGAATACTGTGAATGCTGCACGAAAAACGGTGACTGCTTGTCCAATAAAAAAATTAGTGTTCTGAAATAATCTAAACATTATCAATCATCCGGTAAATCACAATGTTGTTATAAAAAACTTTTCGGGCTGCTAACTAGAATTTATATCAATCAATGGATTCAATCAAGTGGCTCGATGGAGTTGAAACTATTATTTATGAATTACTATTGATAAACTATTATCTCACACTCAGATGGTGCTTGAGCGAGGTAGTAAGAATCGTCCTCGGAGATCTGCACATTTTTGACCACGACGGACGTCTTGCCCGCGTAGGTTTGTATCAAGTAGGCCTCTGGCAGCGCGGCGTTCACTGCCCCCAGCGTCAGCAGCGCTGCCGTCAACGCCGCAAGTGCTACACGCTTCATTCCCACTTTGATTTTAGAACTCTGTTCTCGAAATTAATTTTGTTCAATATCTTAACTGGTATTTGAGAAACGAAAGGAAAAATTGAGTTGCTAATAAGATTTGAAGAAATTCAATTTGATCAAATGATTACGCAATGCTAATAATATAGGCGAATGAATTTTTCTTCACGGGAGTAAATATTTAACTAAAAGGGTCGTCTACTTCTTAAAATATTATGTATTTACTCACGAATATTTCTAAAATTTCGTACACATACAGTATGTAAAATGCGAATACAGAAACTTTTGCACGTATGAATTCTTTGTAAAGATAAAGGAAAACGTGATATGCATAAAAACGTAAAAAATACAACTCGGTACTCACTGCAGTGAGTGACAGAGAGCGCATTTTCTCGTCGACGAAAACTTGAGGTCACAGACAGACGGACAGACAGACAGACAGGCGGACATGGCGAGTACAATAGTGCATTTTTCCATAAATGAGAAAATGCGCTAAAAAGAGAGAATTCTTAAGATCCTCATTCAATATATAAGTGCTACTGCATCGAAAGACATTTCGTTCGATTTGTGATGCAAATATCAAGCGAATCTACGAGTCTTTTTTTACAATGTTTTCTACAGGCCTTTTTCATTTTTCTCCCCCTTTCCCCACCCATTTTAATAAATATATAATTTAAACCTTAGATGAAACATGAAAAAGAGCTTATATAGAGTCGCTTGATGTTCTCTTAACGATTTGAATGATATCTCTTTCAATGTTGTAGCTTGAAAATCACAGGAAAAGATAGAATTTTATGATGGCGTATATTGGAAATTTCATTTGTTCGTAGCAGCCAAATAATAAAATTGGTTGAAAGAAGAAGAATTGGTTTTCTAGTAGGGAGGCGACAACGTGTCAGTATTAATGGGTCCGTATCAGCCTGGGCTTCAGTGCGCAGCGGCGTGCCACAAGGAAGCGTTCTCGGGCTTATTCTATTCGTTGCGTTTATAAACGATCTGCCAGAAGCTGTGTCTAGCGTAGTGAATCAAGTCACGAAAAGTTCAAGAATCGGCAACAGGCCATGGGCCTATTTCTTCAACGCCGACACTTCTATTCTATTCTATTCTAAGACGTAAATGCTAAAAATTTGCTTGATACTGTATCCCAGCTATCAAATCTCCCATTAATCGTACTGAATTATGTTTACTGTTGTCTAGTTTAACGCTGTTAATAATATTTTCCTAAAAATTTTCACAAAATAAAAATCCTAATAATCGGCCAATAATAATCCTTTCCGTAAATATTTTTTGCAACAATTTTCCTAAAATGGTCATTTTATAAAAATTAGAAAGTGACTCACACAAAAACTAATGCCCGTTCACACACACAGTATGTTGCATTAAACGAGCCTTTTCCGCAGCTAACAAAATGAGCCCAAAAAAACAGAAAAGTCAAATTTTGCAGTTTTAGATGTAGACAGCCGTCTTAATTGGAAAACCATCAGTAACGCGTCGAGAGCACGTTATGAATATTATGCAATATTTAGAATGCCTTGGGACTGAAAAATTGAGTAGACAAAACAAATAAAAAAAGTGGACAAAAGTTTTAACTTGAATTGTTATCAGAAAATCAGAGTTGCTGATATTATACGGCACCCGAGACTGTTTTCCATGCGAGTCCTGGCGAGTCAATGGCATAGCGTCGAGCCAGTTTGCCCAGGGGCGCTGTGATAACATTTATAATTCATTAATCATTTTTGATTTGAGGCACGAGCTTAGCGAATAATAAGGGAACCTTCATGAGGCGGAAGAAATGAACCAGCATTAGCTTGATGCGGCTGTGAATCATAAGGAATAAACCAGCATTAGCTTGCTGCGGCTTTGAATCATAAGGAATTAACCCTATTTGCTAGATGCGGCTGTGAATCATAAGGAATAAACCAGCATTAACTTGATGCGGCTGTGAATCATAAGGAATAAACCATCATTAGCTTGATGCGGCTGTGAATCATAAGGAATAAACCAGCATTAGCTTGATGCGGCTGTGAATCATAAGGAATAAACCAGCATTAGCTTGCTGCGGCTGTGAATCATAAGGAATTAACCAGCATTTGCTAGATGCGGCTGTGAATCAAAAGGAATAAACCAGCATTAACTTGATGCGGCTGTGAATCATAAGGAATAAACCAGCATTAGCTTGATGCGGCTGTGAATCAGAAGGAATAAACCAGCATTAGCTACATGCGGATGTTTTTATCTTTGAAAGATTACTCACTAAAATATTCTGGTCCCATGAAGCCATACCGATATTGAGCGTTGATGATCTTCTGCCAGCAAGGCATGATTGTAATGGGATTTTAGAAAGGATAGTTCTCCTGGAAGAAAGAATAAGAACAATTTGTAGCCCAGATCTCGATGTTTGAAAAATTATGATAAATCAAGTTACACTCATTTATCACGGAAAGCTATCCGCTTGCTTTATTTACAGAAGATTATCATTTGACATTGATCGCCGTCACTGAACGTATATTCTAGACTGATTTAGTGTAGAAACAGTGCACAAACCGTTTGAATTATCTAGATGCGTTCGGTGAAGAGTTTTCGTTGCTGCCAATTTTCAGGATGGACAGCTTGTGTTTGTGCCGACGTCGTCAAGAGGCTGGTGCACGTGCCGCCGTTGATCGCTTGGTTCAGCCCTTGACGTTCGATCAAGTGAGCCGTCGCTCTCCTATACGTCGAGCCAAAGAATAAATGCATTCACTGCGCTAGGAAAAACAGAAATTAATTTAATCGAATAAACAGTATTAAAAATAAAAACGTCAAACTTACAATTGAAAAAAGAAGAACTGATCCCTAGCTAAACAATAAATAAATTTCGATTATGATAACTATTGAATAAAGAAAGAATTTTATGAAAGGGGTGAATAAGTTGATTGATTATTTCTTGTGCTGAAATTAAAAAGATGATTACAAATCGAGGTTTGGTCGTGTCTTGAATTTCAAGCCAAGTCAATTATAACTAGTGTCAGGCAATGCTCAATTGTACAATTGTGTCGAAGACTTTGGACGTTATTGTTACGAGCAAAAGAATCGATAAATCATTAACTCGAATAGCAATATTTTTCAAAATTCCTTCTCACAGAAGGTAAAGTAGTCGAAGGCTGCTTCGGTTGTTACGCCCGTGACGATCTTCGTGCTGGGGCTAGCGCAGCATGCTAAATATTCAATTGACCATCGTTAGATGACTTAGGATCGGAAGATAACTTCTTCAATCATTGGGTACTTAACCTCGTTGACCCTTTCACATAATTCAAAAATACCTACGGCGTCACTGCAACAGAAAACCTGAATTAGTTCAATATTGTTCGAATTGGCAATATTTTTATCAGTGTCATTGCAAAAAGACTCCAAGTACCAGAAAAAAACTGTTTAAAATCTTATTCAACTCTTCATGAATTCATAATAAATTGTGTAACGTAATGGTAGATATCTTAAAATAAATATCCTAGATTTTCGAATGGCTTTTTTCCAGTGCATAGTATCCAGGAGTAGGCCTGGGTTCCAGTCACAATAAACTGTGGCAGGCTTTTGGATGCTGAGCCTTCTCGAGAGGCAACATACGCGTAAACATGCATTGTGCTTACAGTATGTACGCATAAATTCATTAATTAATCAGTGGTTGTAATACTTTGTTTCTGTCCAATTCACAACCTCGTGAGACAACACGAAAAATTAAGATTATCAGTTAAATATATATTTTTCCACTTTAATTTCTCATGGTTTCAAATTTATTCATATGTTTGAATATCAATCGGTGCATTCATCTTACCATTTAGTAAATAAAAAACACATAATATATAAACATTGTTGTTATCTACTGGATATGCAGTGATGCATAAGTAGAATGTTGGTGGCAGATAACGTAGATTTAACGAGGCAGTTGTCTTCAAATAAGCTTAGGAATACTCGTTTACTCGTCTTGAGTAGGGTAAAAAAATGATGCTTTCAACATTACATTTTTAATAATCATTCAAGTCATAACAAAATTCAAGTCATTAATGAACAATCATCAAAGCTTTCCTTAATAATGTTTAAAATCGGTATTATTGCAATATATTCGCTTAAATAAAATGATGAAACTTTGTAACGTTCCATGGTAATGCAAGGCATTGCATAAGAAACTATGGGATGTGAACTTGCAGTCGCTTGAATATCCTGGTCAACATCATGAAGAAAACATGCGCTCTAACAACCCAACTGTGAAATACAGGATGAAAGTACAATTGATTATAATTAATTTTACAAAATTGGATTACGAAAGATGGAGAATGTTTCTACGAAACATTCATACTTCATGAGAAGTTGAAGAAACGTTGTACAATAAATGACCGGCTGGATCATGAATATGAATGGCTGATGGCTGAACGATTGCTTCCCAGTGAGTTATGGCATATAATGCGTCTAATTAAAGAATATCACCGATAGTCTTTCCATAAGCCAGAGCTAATTTTATTTGGGATGTTTTTCTTCATATTTTCACATTGGAACCTGCCATTCACTGTCGGTTACAAGCATTGGGAAATAACAAATGAAAAATGAAAGTATATTACAGGAACAGAAATAATTTCACAGTGATTAATTTCTATAAATAAGAGATTTATGAATGTTTAAACATTTTTAAAATTGAAATCATTGTTAAATTACCGATAAAAATAGTGATTATTCGTTGAAATACTATTTCTTTTGCGATTGTGGCTAATTCTACCATTTCACTAAAATAGACAATTGCAACTTTGTGGGGGACTACCCAGTCGCCGTGACTGCCATCTAGTTCCGCTTCATACAAATGTTCGACTTTCGTAAGATATTTGCTGGACAGTTTCCGAATTTCTTCGTACGGCCGCGGATCGAGGGCTAGGAGCTCTTCGTATTTGTGTTTTTTCCTATTCATGGCACCCAGTTTTCCCGATGTTGCTTCTTGCTTGTCTCCGCGAGTGGGAGTTCGTAGCATCGTTGTTGTTCATGTATCCAGTTAATTAAGAAGAAAACTTAATTTGAAACTGCAAGGAATTCTGGTTGATTACTTAGGTCCGTAGAGTGCAATATAAGTCACGGTTTCGCGATGGTATTTATTTACCAGTTTCTGAAACATTAAAAAAATTAAATAAGGAACAAATAAAAGTAATTACTTAATTCGTTTTCCAGCAAATTAAATCAAATATAAACAAATTACCGAAATAAATTTTCACAAAATTACTGGAGCTTTGGCGTAAATAACTCACAGCCGACAGATGAGTCATAAATGAGTTGGCAGATACAAGGAAAGTTATACTCTAGAGTAATCCGTCTAAAAGAAATGAGCAAGCTTATTACAAACAAAAATTATTTCTCATTCGAACGAAACTGAGCTGAGAAGAGAAAAGACTTTTACTTGAATAATATACGAGGCGTCCAATGAATTTTTGATTAGGACAAATAGCCATTGCTGCTCACAAATTCATTGGTATTCGACATGGAGGTCACGCAACGCAGCTCGACGAGCGTTGAGCTCCGAAATGGAACTCAACAATTCATTTTCAATCAGCATTTTCGAGTGCACTCCGAATATATACAAATGGTTCGGGATCAGCACTATCGAGTACAAACCGAAAGTATTCAGATGATTCGGGATCAGCACGATTAAGTACAAACCGAAGGTATTCATTTGGTTCGGGATCAGCACGATCGAGTATAAACCGAATGTAGCCATATGGTTCGTGATCAGCACGATCGAGCACACACCGAAGGTATTTATATGGTTCGGGATGAGGCTTCCAGGTACATGTGTCCTCAATAATTATTATTTTATGATTTTAATAGGCGTTCATATTTACGAAGAATGTGGGCAAAAATATAGAAGATAAAAACAAATTTGAAAAAATATGAAAACCTAAATCGACAGAAAGATAGAAGAAGCAGCGTAGACACCTATCGAACAACGATTTTAAGTGGAGACGAACTTTCAGGGGTTTTAAACAAGATTTTATTGAAGAAAATATGCAACGATTTCGAAATCCTCGAAACTGTAACAGCCAGATGGAGGCTAAAATTTTACAGTTACTTTCGGGCACACTTGCACTGATCTGCGTGAAGGTGCACATCTGAATGAGGTGGCTGCGAAAGTAGGTCCGATTACGTTAACACCGGCAACGATGTTGAGTAAATCTGATTTAGAACTTACGCGACGATATAACTACTTTGGTACGCTGGTTGGGACTTCGTACAACTGTTATGGCTTCAGATATTGTAGGTCTGCAATATTAAACAACTCAGTTTTCTGGCACGAATATATTCTTCCCTCAGATGCGGTCCTCTAAGGTTAAGGATTATAATAGTGCTCATCAGCATATGTTGTTATAATTTCATGCAACTTCTTCAGCAGATTGGCCAAACCCCGTAGCAGGAGCAATAGCAAAAGTGCAAACATGCGCAAATACCAAATTAAGCTGTGCGCTTTAATATCAGAGACATTGGGACATCCTGAATCCAAAGACGGTTAAAAAATCTTAGCTTCCATCTCCGGTGCTTCAGATGAGACTATTGTATTCTGAAAGTTTAACTGCTACATCTCTACTACATTACCTAAACGGTCATCAGGCTACTACGTAATTTGAAAATGATGTAAATTGTACGGCCAAATTATTAAAATAGAGACATTTATTGACATCTGTAAGCTACCTGAACAATAAGGTGAACCATGGCATCCAGAATCTTCATGTTTTGACCATGAAAGACTGACGCACTCGGTATATCACGCAGGTCTCTGGTAGCACAGAGTTCACGGCCCTCAACCCCAACGCCTCACTTGTCATGACGACCAGTTCATGGTCGTAAACTCTCGTGATATTTTCAAACTTTCTTCGTGAAAAGGGTGCTATTTTACTAATTGAATAAAAGTAATTAACAAATGTTTTATTATGCGTTTTTTATATTGTAATTCGTGTTATTTAAACAACTACTCCTGAAAAAAATTTGAGACAGATTTCTCATCAGTAAAAGTCATTGATGCGTGAATCGATTTATCCTAGATAGTATGAAAGTTTCTAAACAAACTGAAATGTTTACTGAACGGTAGTGGTGATCGATAAAAAACTTCACTTGATGCGAGCATGACTCCGGACATTCGAAACCGGCAGTCTGTCCCTAGCTGTAAAGATTCTTAAGACATAGAGCACACAATTGTACAATAAAACAGAGAAGATATGGGTGACAAAACAGAATATATATAAGAAATGTCTGTATAATTAGTTTATATCCATAACCACGCTTAAAATTTGCGATAAAATAAAAATATTCGCTCTACAGTTCCTGTGCTTTAATTAAAGGGGGGGGGTATACCCTCCAGAATAACTTCCACATTTACTAACGGATCTTTCTGAAACTTCACACATATATGTAAAAACAAAATACAAGAACATTTTGTTCGTATGATTTTTTCGGAAAAATTAATAGAAACGTGAGATTCATAGAAAACTGACAAAAAAGGGGGGTACTGTAGGGGGGTCTATCACCTCCTAGGGATTTCGAGCTACAACATTGAGACGCATATCATTCGATGCGTAAAGACCATACCAATCGAGTAACGAAGCCCGATTTTTTATTTTTACCTTAGTTTTTTACACGCATTTTTCTGTTTTCTTCTCATTTTCTTCAAATTTTCTCCCCTCCCCCCATTTTGAATCCAAACTATGCACAAATCTAAAAAAAAGACTTCGTTACTCGATAGGTATGGTCTTTACAATTCGAATGGTATATGTCTCATCGCGGTAGCTTCAAAACTCTAGGAGGAGATAGGTTTTCCGTGACAATAACTGTGAATGTTGAGGAGAGCGCGACAAAGTCCCGCCCGCATCGCAATAGGCACTCAATGTAGCAAGGATACGAAACTAAACGTTTCTGGAGCTTGATTCCACTCAAGGATGGTGGGAGCGACTACATGCGCACCTCCTCATACAACGCCAGGCGGGTTACTGAGCTGCATCTCAATCAAACACTGTATTTACAGTGCTGGGCAGCGAATTAGTTCCTATCTAATTTGTTAATGAACTCCCCCACTCGCCCCCCCTTCATGATCTGTCTTGAAAGCATAAATCAACGTACAGAGATGGCAATGTTACCGTTGGATAGGGCAGAATGTCAGCTTTAAGATGAGACTAAAAACCGAAAAAGCCCAATCCGAAAATTTTAGGGTATACCCCCCCTTAAACGACAATGCACTCATAGCTTTAATTCTGGTGAGTGACGGTGCTAGCTGCTATTGGTGAGTGACTTTGCAAGCTAACTTAGATCATATACGTCATTAAAGATAGATCGCCTGAAGGAAACGTTGTATTAGTAAAAATCAACCAAGAATTTCGAGATGCAATACCATTGGTCCCTCACTTTGGCTATTAAATGCCAGCGTTGAAAAATCACTCGATAAAAAATTCAACGGTGAGTTTTCTGTTCATCTGCCACTATATAGAACGTTTTCTGCACTGATCCAAACAACCGTGAAAAACGGCCTGACCAGCGTTCTAGTAGCTGGCCGCCCCTTTAAAATTAACTGTTTCGCGTTTTTGTCTGAATTTGGGACAGTTGTTGGCCTACAGTGGTGAAAATACAGCGACATGTTTTTTTCGCGTGCCAGTAGGCCGCAGAAATGCCGGTAATACAGTTTCACGGCGATTTTTGAACAGTGTATCAAAATGAAATTTGTCATGAGTAACAAGTGATTCGTTATGGACATTGGTAAATTACTTTCCCCGAGGGGTTTCCGAAAAATCTGCAGCGTAAAAATATGAATAAACTAAATAAAGAAGCATGCACCAGCGTCAGCAGCGCTGCCGTCAACGCCGCAAGTGCTACGCGCTTCATTCCCACTTTGATTTTGGAATTTTGTCCAGTATTTTCGGTGAGAACCAAAAAGTTAAAACGCTTTGACGACTTGGATTTTCGTTTCCACTTTACCAAATTTATTAATGATAACTATAGCGGATAAATATTTAAAAATGATCAAATTTTCTCGAAACTATGATACGTAAAATTTTTTGGTTAAATCCTCTTCCATGGAAAATTTCATTAATGAGCACTGATAGTTTCATATCATGTCGAGAATAAAATTGACTTAATTCGTACACATACTGTAAATATTTGACAGCCTCAGCGTACCACTAAAGCCCAGGGCCTATACTTTTAAAAAAAGTTAAGAGATCGTAAGTTCACCAGCCAAACATTGACGGCCTTTCAAGCAAAATCCACCAATCATAGACAAGAAAACAGAGCGTAAGTACTTACGTTCACTTAGCGAGTTTTGAAAGTATGGCCCCAGGGCCTATACATTCAAAATTCGCTAAGTGAACGTAAGTACTTACGCTCTATTTTCTTGTCTACGACTGGTGGATTTTGCTTGAAAAACCTTCAATGATAGGCTGATGAATTCACGATCTCTTAACTTTTTTTGAAAGTATAGGCCTAGGACTGCAAGCGCGATTTTCAAAACGACGAACATG
>NW_025946512.1:0-433 GCF_000764305.2 Hyalella azteca
TTCTTTATTTAGACGTATTAAGCATCTAGCGGAATCGTTCCAACTGCGAACCATCTAGCCATCAGGCAATCATTAAAATCATGATCTATATGCAAGCGAATCAAAAGATGACATTTGCAATCGTGAGAATTTGTGAAGGTTGTCAGAATTTAGATAATTTCAAAACTTTGATGTACCACAAAAATTTGAGTTCGCTCGAGTTGATAGCTCGCGCTCGTGCGTTATAGGCAAAACCAGTTGCCCTGATCTGTTTTTTTAACGAACTCAAAACAACAACAGTCAGATTCAAAAATTCTTCCATTACATTAAGGAGTTCACTACAAAAATTTATTGATCTCACAGAATCAATTCCAAATGTTTGGTAAGTAAAATAGATGTAATCAAGTCGACAATAGCACAGTCCTTTTTTAGAGATTGAACATTCACGGAAATC
>NW_025946513.1:0-536 GCF_000764305.2 Hyalella azteca
CTTGTGAATCAAGTCACGAAAAGTTCAAGAATCGGCAACAGGCCATGGGCCTATTTCTTCAGCGCCGACACTTCTATTCTATTCTATTCTATTTCCAGATATATTCTACTAGCTGATGATGGGCATAGCTTTTTTGGTTTTAGCCTTTATTCTTAAACTGAGAAGAACTCCTCGATATATTGTGAAATACATTTTTTTATATAGATTATTTGATTTTATATAACATGTATTATTTTGTGCTGTCATTTTTATACTGTGTGTTGCTAAAAAAAATGTCTTCAAATTCTTATAAGTTTTGGTTTCACAGGCTGTGGAGGTCGAGGTCTCGTACAACAATGCCAGCCGTGCAAGAAGACGACTCATCAGAACTGCTGTATTCAGTGCAGCCAACCTCACCACTATTCACGCGCGAATCTGTTAGCTCAACGGTGGCTGCGGTGACTGATAATCAAAATTCTGTAAGCCCAACAGCACTCAATAACAGCGATGTAAGAAATTCTTCTTTGAAGGAAGCCACGAATGTAAGGCTGGTCACG
>NW_025946514.1:0-4941 GCF_000764305.2 Hyalella azteca
CACAAACTTAAATGAACTATGTCGAATCACTCGAATGTAAAATTTATGATCAGGACAAGTTTTGGGCTCCACGTATACTCGTACATCTGGCTTAAACCCTGATACAACGGACTAACTATAAATGGTGTAATTACTCAAAATCGACTTCCATCATTTGAGTCGCGATTGTTCAAAGAGAGCCACAAAGCTCACAGATGATTGATTTTATGGAAGTAATAAAACAGGTTTAAATGTAGCGTACGGGGAGAAGATCTTGTTGTAAACAGCAGTCAAAGCTTTTCGACTACACCGTAAAACCTAGTTCAAGAAGATGGCATGTTTTCAAGTACCAGGAATCGTAACGAATACTTGTAATTTAAATTTTCTTTCTTGGTATTTGATTTTTTACAGTACTATTGTATTCAAACCGGGTATAGTTTCATTATAAAAATCGCATAAATATAAGCAAGTTCGATATTTTATTTTCCGAGATTCCAGTCCCTGCTCTCAATTATGCCAGCAAAATGGTAGAATCTTTTTGTGCGTCTAATGCCTTTTAAGCGGTTATTTTAGAGTAATTTAAAATTTTCCAGCCCATAGACACGAAAAAATTGCTTAAATAACTCACACCTTGTTATTGTAGTTCATACTTACTGAAGGTCTCGTTACTTCGATATGGCGTGTAGTCATTTCCCAGTATATAATACTTACTCAAGGTCTCGTTACTTCGATATGGCGTGTAGTCATTTTCCCAGTATATAATACTTACTCAAGGTCTCGTTACTTCGATATGGCGTGTAGTCATTTTCCCAGTATATCACATAATGTTCACATTTTTCAAATTTTGAGCCATCCGAGGATCTGAAATAGAAGATTGATTTACTTAGCTCACGTAGGTTAAGCTCAATAACGAGTGACATTCAAGTTTAGGAACGATTATCATGATAGTTGCACTGCTTCGGATAATTATGAAGAATTATATTTTTACATAATCGGATGCACTGTTTATTTGATATGCAATGAATCCACCCCGTTTACTCCCGAGGCAATTTAACAATGATTATGTCCTTACAATTTTTTTAGGAATGAATGACGAACAGTAAAGCGGTGCAGTCACATTGTGTCAGGTCATTGGATATGTTAATGTGCAATTAGCGACAAAATTATTCGTATACCCCTTTCTTTTCAATATTTTCTTGTAAAACTCGAAAATTTATGAATGCGTAAGCCTAAGATTTGATTGAACATAGCAGTATGTTAAAGGAAAAATAACGCTACATGTTCAGAAAAAAAATGTAATTTCAAGCCTTTTTGCAAATAAAATTCCCGAACACCTTTAGACACAATTATTCGTACAGTTGGAAAATTCAAAGATTTGCAATATTGATAATAGCAAATCATTCTATCTTCATAACCTTCAGTAGTCTCTTTTCATAGTTTTTGGTGAGATTTGCAGTGCTATCATGGTCTGATATTGTCCCAGTGGGCATTAGTATCGGAGACGTCTTTCAAGAGATGTCGGTTCCTGCCAATCAAATTGACTGCAAACTTCAAGATGGGCAAGACCAAGCAGCTCAGTGTGGATTTGAGAAGCAAAATTATTGATCTACACAAATCTGGCAATGGTGGAAGCGGGAAGTTAGTTCCAATTGATGGAATATTGAACTCAGATGTTTATAAATCAATTTTGAAGGAAAACCTGCAAACAGCGGTTCTTAATTTGGTGACGACGATAGATCTTTCAGCATGATAATTTTTCGAAAGCTTCAAACACTTGGCTTAAGACTACGTAGATGACTGTTCTTCCATGACCAGCAAATAGTCGCGACTTGAACCCGAATTTATGGCAAAACTTGAAAGTTAGAATCAATAATCGGCCTCCCAAGAATCCACAGGTATTGAAAAAAGGTGCAATCGAAGAATGGGATAAATCACGGCATATACCACTGCGAATCTCATCAAGAACCATAAAGACACTGCTGTTGACTATCAAGATGAAAGCACATGACATTGATTNACACCAATCAGCTAGAGAATCAGTGTGGTGCGAACTTTTTCTAAAAGGCAAGGGTAGCCTCTTCACAGGGGTCATATACAGATTACCAAGCAGTTACTCTGATAATGATCGATAAAGTACTTAACAGCCTTTTACCGAGCATGACTGTACCGAACATAACTGTAGGTCACATACGTCGATCGTTGATGACTTCAGTCATCCAGAATTAGACTAGGCAGGCGAATCCTCTCCAAGGGATGGGAATCACCCCGTATCCATGGTTGAACTAGTATAAGGTTGACCCATCAGAAGCCCATTTTTGCCGATTTAGCTCGTTGTTCGCCTGTGACGTCACTGATCTCAGTGACGTCACGGGTATTAACCAATCACCAAAATGCGATCAAACCAGTCGACCAATCAGGCATGGGAATGACGGGTTTGTTTACGTTTCTCGATCTACGTGACGTAACAAGAAAGCTGAACTGAAAGACGGAAGTTCTCGTGGGTCAACCTTATATAGTTCAACCATGTAATCTGTGAGAGACTCCTTTTCAGTCCATCACGTTACTAAGCAACTCATTATATGGGTAACCAGACTCCACAAATTTTAGATCTTGTTTAAAAATATCACAAGAAAAAAAATCTTTAGATCTTGTTTACTAAGAATGAATCAATGTTAGATGAGCTTCGCCACAAGGCTGTGCTGGACAAAAGCCACCAACTGAGAGAATGTCAAACGAGCACAACATGACCTCGTGTGTGAAATGGGACGCGATCGTTGAGGTGTGCGTCCATACATGTCATTCTTGTTGAGACAAAGCTGTATGGTACGCTGCCTCTGCTAATCTATTGGCATTTGTCAATTTCGTTCAACACCACTCTTTTATTCATATTTACCTCATGACAGTTTTCGAATGGATTGTTCCGAAAGTTTTGGCTTCCGTCTTCGTCCGGGTAACGTGGGTGCAATACTAAACTCTACAAACTTCTTTACCATCGACGGAACTGTGGATATTAGAATATTTAGGCGTTTTGAGATGTACCATAACCATTGCCAGATTTGTGTAAGTCAATAACTTTGCTTATCAAATCCTCACTGCATGAGCTCCTTCGTCTTGCCCACCTTGAAGTTTGCAGTCAAATGGTAAGAACAGACACCTCTTGAATGACGTCACCGATAAAAATGTCCTCCGAGATATTATCAAACCGGATACCACTGCGAATCTCGTCAAAAACTATAGAAAAAGACTGATGAAGGTTATCGAGATAAAAGGACATTCCATCGATTGTTAATATTGCAACTATGTTAGTATTTCAAAATAGTATACGAATAATTTTGTTTTGTTGTTAGGTTTTGGGGAATTTTTGCATGTTAAAAAGTTTCGAAGTTACATTTTGTTCCGAAAATGTAGTGTTATTTTTTCCTATTACGTATTGCTTAGTTCAATCATATCTTAGGCTCATACATTCATTAATTCGATTTATTCAAGTAAACATTGACAAAAATGGGTGTACGAACAATTTCATCGCAAACAGTACGCGTTCTTTCTCCATTTTGTATAACGTCTAACTCAGTGGTTCCCAAACTTTTTCAGGCTGGCGCCCCCTTTGGCTCTCTAGTGATTTTCTAGCGCCCCCCACAGACATACGCCTCTTTCTTGAAATTTAGTACGCTGCAATTTTAAAAGAGAAAGGTTAAACACAAATGTGTATTTCACAAATAGAACCCCATTTAGTGAACCAATGTGTTTTTCAGCTGTTTTAACTGTTTCAGCACTAGAAACCTAGGACGTCGCGGGCGAATTTACTGCCGGAATCGTGGCCGGTCTCACGACCAATTCCAAATTCAATTATCAAGTAATATCTCCCAAACTAATGAACGCAGTTCTATGAAACTTGGAACCTGTATTCATCAGAACCTAACGGTGATGTTTAGCTCGTCATTTNCTATCGCCCCCCTACTGCCCTCTTCTTCCTTACCGCCCCCCCAAAATCTTTCCACCGCCCCTAGGGGGGCGATATCGCCCACTTTGGGAACCACTGGTCTAACTAAATCGGTGAGGGCGGCGCTAAGACGCTTCTACAATTTTATAATCTAAGCTAGCATGTAAATTTAAATCGGTTAGTGTCCAGAGCTACTGTTATTCGCGAATGTTGGGAGTATTTAACGAAATTTTCAAGGCTGAATGTAATCTCAAACGAGAAAAACTTACAATGTCTCGGTTATCTCAACATTTATGAAATATCACAGGCAAATATTTAGGACAATAATAACTGAATATAAATCGTTGGTTACTCTTTATTGTTCATTGAATTTGAAATTATGAAAATAACTGAACTTAACTTAACTTAAAATTCTGAAAATAACTGAACTGAATCTCAAATTTACACGTCGTTGCTTTCGTACTATTAAGGTTTTCCCTACGTAGAGGCTTAAGATCATATGATACAAGTAACCTCATTCAGAAATATGGTCGTTCTCAACCAGATAGCGCACTGGACTTTGTCTCTGGTCACTTCACATGAAAAATTTAACTCTGTACTCACTGCAGTGAGTGACAGAAAGCGCATTTTCTCGTCGACGAAAACGTGAAGTCACGGTAGGACAGACAGACGGACATGGCGAACACATTAGAGCATTTTTTCCATAGATGAGAAAATGCGCTAAAATGCAAGCCAATAAGATTGCACGAAGCCCATGGTGTACGTTATTATTTTTTTATTCTTCTTCATTTTCATTAGCAGTTTTTTTTAAGAAATCACAAAATCCAATACGGAATTTACCTGTTTACATGGCGATTTTTTTTTTTTAATTCTATATGAACGATTTTACCAAATAAACTTTTTCGTGCTAAATTATTTAGACTCAATAAATTCAATTTGAAATCTTTCCCGTAGATTAAGGGGAAAATGACGGAATTTACCTGTTTTTGAGAACAGTTTATCAAACACAACATACATGCAAT
>NW_025946515.1:0-909 GCF_000764305.2 Hyalella azteca
TACTGTTAGTAATGGATGAGTACGCTCTGCATGCTTCAAATATTTTAAAATGAAGTTTTCTTCCCAGTGTCCCGAGTAGCCCCGTTTGACGGGGCTACTCGGGACACTCTTTTTTTGCTTCTTGCACCTTACGATTAGCATCTGGAATTTTTTTTAAGATGCCATTCGATAGCCCTCGCAAAGAGCTATAAAATGAGCTTAAATTTGTTTATGAAATGTTTCATGGTAAGAAGTTATGAATGAAAAACGTTCAAAAGTGTCCTGAGTAGCCCCGGTTGATGGTATCCTAAATGTTTTGGTGAAGAGCGCATAGTTGCGGTCACGTCAAAGCGGTCAGACTGCATTAACAAATGTTCAGCTTACAGTAAAGACAAATGTTATTGTTGCTGTTTGACAGTTTTAGGGTGAAATTAGAAATTTGGGGTAACACGTGCATGGACTTGGTATATGAATTCATGCCTCATAAATGGCTTTTCACTGTCAAGATATGGAATTCACAGCTTAAAAAAATGGAATCATGGTTTGAAAAAATGAAATCATGGCTTGAAAAAATGAAATCATGGCTCAAATACATGGAATCATGGCAGGCAAATCCATAAAACCACGGCTCAAAAAATTCAGTCGTGGCTCGCCAAGTAGATATATTCCATGCCTGTCTCTGCTAAGGTCTGTAGCAAAAAAAAAACTATTTGCCATATCAAAAAATTTTACTTACATTAAATGATAAAATTGCACACAGGTGTTGGCTTACAAATGTGATTGACAGAATTTGCATATCTTGTTGAAAAAAATGGTGGTCATTTCCACAGGAGGGGGTAGTAAGGGACACCAGTAGAAACACATTTACAATAGAACTTTGCTTAGCAAAGGCTCCAATTGAAAAAATAATATATTGACAACAAATAATTT
>NW_025946516.1:0-734 GCF_000764305.2 Hyalella azteca
CTTTACCATTTTCCCAATTAAGAATTTATTATACTAGGCTTCCATACTCGATGGCTAAACTCAAACCGTGCGGCGAGCAGGACGTCACATTTCATTCATGTTATCAACTATCGAGTTTGAATTTCTTGTGCAGTGCGTTATTTCGGAAATTTCTTAAAAAATGTAACTCAGTACTCACTGCAGTGAGTGACAGAGAGCGCATTTTCTCCTCGATGAAAACGCGAAGCTACGGACGGACAGACAGACGGACAGACAGACGGACAGACAGACGGACAGACAGACGGAGGGACAGACGGACATGGCGAGCACAATAGTGCATTTCTTCCATAAATGAGAAAATGCGCTAAAAACTGTCATTCTTTATAGGCTCTTAGAGGTGTGGTAGGATGCGCTCTCTTCTCGTGGTGACAAAGAGTCCTCGTATATGTGATCGTTCTAGAATTTTCTGAAATACTATAAAACGTTTCATGGAAAATATTTTTCGTCTGTGTTCAATTGCGAAGCGGAGGAAGAAAAGACAAGAAGCAGACGATGTGACTGAGAGCACACCGAGCGTTCACATAACAACAGCCATGTTGGGGGCCTGTCAGCTGCACCGCATGGAGGCCTATATAGTGATAGATCGTAGTAATTGCATCATGCAATACACGTCAGTGTAGGCATAGTCTTGCAATACACGTCAGCGTAGGCAAAGCCGTTCAATACCATTTAATGTATCATTTCAGACGCTTAAA
>NW_025946517.1:0-32326 GCF_000764305.2 Hyalella azteca
GTGGATGACGGTGGATGACGTTACCGATAATATCCGATAATGACGTGGATGACGGTGGATGACGTCACCGATAATAATGTCCACCGGGATAATATCAAACCAGATACCACTTCGAATCTCTTCAAGAACTATAGCAAGAGACTGCTGTAGGTTATCAAGATGAAAGGACTTGCCATTGATTATTATTATTGCAACTATGTTAGTAGTTTCCAACTGTAAGAATAATTATTGTGTCTGAAAGTGCTGGGGAATTTTTGTATGTCAAAACGTTTTGTAATTACATTTTGTTCTTAAAATGTAGTTTTATTTTCTTTATAGCACACTTCTTAGTTCAATAAAATCTTAGGATCATTCATAAATTAATATTATTCAACAAAAAATTGAAAGGAAATGGGTGTACGAATAATTTCGTCGCAAACTGTACATACTTGCTCCCCCAAAATACTCAAATTTGAGCAAATTTTACTTTACTTGAGCTTGATTTGCTCAAATTTTACTTTGATTTTTTTTACTTGAGCAAATTTTCTCAAGTAAATAGTACATACATAGATTGTACTCATTACTAAATTCTTCCGCTATATAAATTTTGAACAAGTTAATAATATGAGTTCGTGTACAGATGGAGATTTATTTTTATGTTATTCATGTAAATAAATATGGTTACTTCACATCTACAATTTATGAAATCCAGATAATAATAAGATGAAAGTTTGTATACTATTTATTAACAGTTGCGCAGATTGAATAGATTTTTAAATAAAACTTCATATATTAGCATTTTTCGGTAGGTCTAAAGAACATTAAGATAATGAGGTATCTCACTCCAAGCCTTTAGCGACATTGTATGTTCAACAACGGAATTTAGATTCTTCCTTTGTGAATAGCGAGTTTGTTAGGCAAACTCTCTTGTGAAGGTTTTGAGGGAAATTAAATCTACGAGTTAATTGTTGGTCTGAGAGGTCGAGAGAACTTTGCAAATTGAACCAAGATCGACTTATTCAATGAGTGAAAAGAAACGTACTTCGTCTGATTGATAGAATGATTGTTTGATTAGTTAGAATAGAGTTCAAATTGTTAGCTGAATGATCGAGGCATAATGGATGACAATGAAAGGTTGTCATGACAAGAATCAAACTTGCTTTTGAAACGTTTCACTACAATTCTGCATTGTAAGCTGGTATTTTACTCATGTAAAAATTTTTTGAACTTATTTCACTCCATTGCTGTATTCTAGGCGGACATTTCAATGTCATAGCATCTATACTTACTAAAAATGTAAAATGATCAGAAGCGTTGCTGATGAAGATAGTGTACATTATAAGTTAATTGCATGCTAAAAAGTGACAATTTATCGACTGACTAATTAGAGGTTACATTTGTATGAATAATTAATTATTTAATATGGAAAATTAATAATGGAAAATTTAAATAAGGATTAATTGCTGTGTTGGAGTAACGCTGAGCCAGAACTGAACTCCACACTCAGAAAAACTAATGTGTCATATTCAGCATATAGTGACCCACTTTGTACATATAGCACAGATGTGCCTTATTAACAGGCCAAATTGAGTCAGAATGACCAGTACAAGGCAAAGTCATGCGCGAGAACAACAAGTAATTTAAAAATAAATAGGAACAACAAATAAAATAGCGATAATCAACAAACAATATTACATCGCTATTTGAACCATGTTTCACTCATTTTTCTTAATGCTTCGGTCAAGTGAAGGCATCAGTGGTTGCCTGCTTGCTGAGGGCTTGAAGCTCCAAAGTTTGCTGGAGGTTCCATATGTTTTTCTATTCCAGAGGGCGGGATGCTCGCTGAGGGCTTGAAGCTCAAAAGTTTGCTGGAGGTTCCATGTGTTTTTCTATTCCAGAGGGCGGGATGCTCGCTGAGGGCTTGAAGCTCCAAAGTTTGCTGGAGGTTCCATGTGTTTTTCTATTCCAGAGGGCGGGAGAACCGCCATTTGTGTCATTAGCGGACCCTGGGCACAGGAATTTTAGCAAGCTGGTCACGCGTCCTCCTTTAAATTCTTGGCCAAAACTTGAGCTGGGTTTTTTGGCTGAACTACGGCGACTGTGAGGCTCTGCATAGCTTCTATTCATGCCGCACTCAAATAAATTTATAGAGAATGTCCAGATAGCGATTCACTTCTTGACCTTGTGTGGGCCATCCTAACCCTGTTTTGCCTTACAAAAGGACGTATCAGTGCTGAGTGCAAAGAGTGTGTCAATATTTGGACGATATGACACATTCATTTTTCTGAGCGAGTCCTCGTACGTCTGGAAGGCGAGTCGTAACTCTGAGGCCAGAGCACAAAGAGACAATACATCCAGAGAAATAAATGAAGCTTTGTCCAGATAGCGACGCAAAATTTGCCTTGAATGGATCACTCGACCAAGTTTTGACCCGGCGAAAAAAAGTGTCAGTTCTACTTAGAGAAAGTTCGTCTCTATTTGGACAATTTGATCCATTAATTTTGATGAGTAGTATTTGCTTCAAATAAATTATTTGATTCAAATAAATTAATTTGATTCAAGGGAAGTAGTCTCGGCTTGAACATTTCTGGAACATATGATCCATTGAATGTACTCGGACTTTATTATTAAAAATAGCTAAGAGTGAATAAATTTCTCGGGTTTGGAAGAATTTTTTACTTGAATTTATAAAGTTATCAAGACAAATTAAATTTTAGAAACGGCTGAACTGACACTCGTGAAACTTCGTATTGCTGGATTAGATGTCGATCATTTAATTTTTTTCCAAATATAAATGTATTAATACATTATATTTCTCAAACATGAATCTCTAAAAACCTCCAACCACTATTCAAGCGTAGTATATGACGAACTGTTTTATACAAGTTATGCTTTTATACATCATGCAAATATATATTTTCAAATTTTAAATGCCATATTTAGCGACAGCTTCCGTGACATGAATTAACATGTTAAAGGATGTATGAATGCAATCCTGCGGAGCATTAAAAATTCACAACTACCTTTTAATTTTATAACTTTCATTTAATTACAACTATGATAGATAAACAATATAAGTTTGCTGTTAATAAACATGATTTTGGATGCTTTCCGGTGATTAAATTGTGCTACGATATTGGGGATAGACAAAACTTAGAATTTCTAACATAATAATCTCGTTTCTTTAACATAAATATGCAATTGGAATAAATTTTTGACCATTAGTTAACTTTAAAAATACCCCAAGGTGTCATTTGAGAAGTCAAACCCAGCCAGTTTCGCAAGTTTCGAGCCTTCTTGAAACTCCACGGTGATCACAGCCAGGATTTACTTTACTTTGCTGTCACCCAAAGTCACCGGATAGTCATTAAATATTTCCGAAAACTTCCAAAGTTGCGCTGTTGCCTAGTTTGGTAACAGATAAATAGCACGAGCATTGGCTGAAGAATCTTCGTAGGAAATTTCACTGTGATTCTTAGGAGGAAAGATGTCATTGAAAGTTCGACGATAAAGATTATCTCAAAGTGAAAAGAAGCTTACTTAGATGTTCTTTGGATTAAAAAATTGAGAGAGTTTTAAAATTGAGAGTTTGAAAGTATTAACAGTAATCAATAATATTTGTTCGTACGTCATGAGCATAGCTTTGTTTTAGTTCAGCCATTTTATTGGCCATTTAGGCACTAATTGAGTGCTCAGCTAGGCACTTTTCCAGTGCCCATCTAAGCACTAGTTCATTGACATCTAGGCGCTAGTTCAGCTAGTGACCAGGACGATGACACACGGAGGACACACGATGACAGCAACAAAGTATCGAATACGTGCAAGAGCTGGCGGCTAGTGCACGGATGTGACTGGACTAGGTAAGAGAGGCTTTAGTTGGGTTAGGTAAGAGGGGCTATAGTTGGGTTAGGCAAGAGGGGCTACAGTTGGGTTAGGTAAGAGGGGCTACAGTTGGGTTAGGCAAGAGGGGCTACAGTTGGGTTAGGCAAGAGGGGCTACAGTTGGGTTAGGTAAGAGGGGCAATAGTTGGGTTAGGCAAGAGGGGCTATAGCAGGACTAGGCAAGAGGGGCTACAGCAGGACTAGGCAAGAAAGGCTATAGCAGGACTAGGCAAGAGGGGCTATAGCTGGACTAGGCAAGATAGGCTATCAGGCGAGCCATTTTGCTTATCTGCCGCCAGGATGGCTCAATTGGCTCATTGTTTGTTATGGGGTCTGCTGAGGAGAGCTCCAAGCTTCTCAGAGCATCCTTTGTTACAAGGGCTTCCATTCTCTCAGAGTATTTCAGAGTCGCGCTGAGCTCTGCTCCGACTTCAGTGTGTGAAAGCCAGCGGCTGCTGTTGTCAAAAATGGTAAGTTTTTATTGAATTTTTGTATCCACGTTTTTGCTAACTGATCTCACGAGGTCATAAGTTGAGTGTATTGAATATTTTACAGTAGTTGCTAAAAATAAGCTGATCTTCGGTTCGTGTGGCTTTTAATAAATTGAGAAAAAATTGCATAAATGCTAGTTTCTATTGAATTGAATTACTCATAACTGTATGTAAGGTAATAAATTTAAAATCGAGCGAGTGAACTTTGGAAAGAATGAGGAAGAAAGGATTATAAGGAAGAAAAAAGAAATAATAATGTGATAAAAAGAATTTTGTTAAGAAGCACGGATCATGGAAATAATTTATGTATACAGTTCTATCCATTAGCTAGAATTTAATAAAAGTAACACTGAATTTTCGATAAAAACATGAGTATAGGTTGCATGCGGCTCATCATTAGCATAGTTTACTTATGCAAGATATTAAAAATCAGGCAGGAACTTTTCGAATGATATTTTACAAGCATATCGCAATGTTACAGAAGTGATTGTCTACTCTAAACGGAAGGAATAAGTTTTGTTTGTTAAATATTGTTTATGTGAATATTTTTGAGAAATTAAAGCCGGATTATAGCCCGCCAATATACGGTATCTAGGCCGCACCAAACCATAGCCATAAAACAGAACTTAGAGCCTATGTGCCTACCTGATGGAAAAATGGCTAGGCGACCAAAGCATGAGTCGCCAATAAAGTTATCCTGAGAATAAAAAACACTTACTGGGTCCGTACAGAAAACCTGTGGGAAAAACTGCATCTGTGCCGCCCAGTATCGCTCGGAAATGTTATTGTTGGAAAATAATGCCGTTGGTGCAATTGCAGGCTTGCCAGGCTCCGAGTTCGATATTGGTTTGCGTAAGCCATGTTCATCGGAAAGCTTGGATTATGACGTGATCCAGTTATCCTTGCAGAAAACAATACGCATTAAGAGTGATCGTCGGCAACAAGAATTACTAATAAGCGGACATAGGGTCGATATTTTTGTGCGTACAGGAGAAAATAGGCTTACGCTGAACCTGGGCCTTCGTCGTTAATATTTGACTGCTTGCAAGGCACTAGGGCGGTGCATCTCAAATAAAAAAATGTTGAATTGCATGTCTTTTATCTCAAAGTATAAAGATCCTTTGATCGCAAACCAATTAGGAATCTAAAAACAAAGAAAATATCAAAGGGAATCATCGTGCTTTCTTTGCTACGTTTTTCCATTAAATGTCGGATGTATTCGTTTTGTATTTTCACCGTTTCCAAATTTTTTACTGTTTTCAAACTTGTACATAAAAAGTCATGAGAATATTTTTCTAAATAATGAACAAATCATAATCTGAATTTTTAGTAAAATCAAATGGAGTCAAAATGAAGAAAAGATCCTAAAATTTCATTTGGATACACAATTCAATTAGTTTGATAAATTCCATCCTTCATATTACCAAAATCAGAAAATACATGAATAAATTTTTCCCGTCAGGCAAAGAGGGATAATGTTAAGAATTTAAGAATTAGAGAATAATTTCTTCTACAAGAATTCCAAAGAAATCAAAAACGTCCCTCTCTTCCAGATAAAGTGACGAATAGGCGTTATTAACAATAGTGCGTTGATAAATATGTTGATAACAATAGTGCCTTCTTCATTTTACGCCTGTACATGAGATGACGTAACAATTGAGGAAAACCGAAAGAGACACGATTTATAAATAGTTTTAAAACCGTTGAAACATAAAACCATTTCTGCTGATTATATCAAGCAGACGTAGCAGCAATGGTAATGTAATGAAATGAATAGACAAAAAGGGTGATAGATGTCATCACATTAATTGTTGCTTTGTGTTGGTGAGGAATTGAAGCTGCCTTGGCATAAGCGTTTAAAACTACACTTTTCATGATTCAAAATTTATCTTGTTTGGGACACATACAAGGAAGAAGAAATTGAAATGCCATCGCAATTTCAGCATCCAAAATAAACGACCATCCTGGCAGTTGACATTACGTCGTCTGAGACGCTGAGAGCAGTATTGAACTGCGCTGTTTGAGGAGAGCGCATTGCGTGAAGAACCATTAAACTCTAATCAAACTGTTACACAAGACAATATCTAAGTAATTCTAACGATATTGTGTTTTATACTGATTGCATAGTTCTAACCCTGATCTGATAGCGAATTAATATTGCTATTGTCAGTTAAATAAACTTTCAGTGTGCTCGAGAGTCACTAGATCTCTTTCGCAATCAGATTGTAATAATTATTATTATAGTTTCAAAAGAGAGCTCACGTGCTGAATTTTTGTAGTTAACCGACGTTAACCATTCATTAACCAACATAAGACAAAAGCATCTCCAGAGTGCCGTGCTGTGCGGCTGAAGTGAAGTGAAACTAGCCTTAGAAAATAGAGCGCGACGTTCTAAAACGTCTTAAATGCTCGTCAAACTTCGGCAACGTCGATCTCTTATCCACCACACAGAGTTTCCCAGACAGGTCATTCCTTCGACCCGATTGCTCTTCGTTCGCTCAGTTTCCGGAGCGCAAATGCGAGTGTCGACAACTTTTTTGGCGACCAAAATTTTTCAAGCGGGAGAGATGTCGAGGCTGCATAAGACAGTTGCAGTCTCGAGTTGTTCTGCGGTGGAATTCTCATACTTTGCACCGACTCCAAGTAATGTAAATATTCACTTTGGACTCTGATGGATGCTGTCTGGCGTCGAGGGAAGCTGTCAGCGTTTCCTGTCTCTGTTTTGCAATTCGACTCACCGCTGGGCCATTTGTCGGTGCCTTCCAAGCGCACCAAATGCATCTCGTTCGTAAACAATGGAAGCGACTTGAAATGGCGCTACGAGTAGGCAGAAAAGCTCTGGAGGGCGTTTGTGATGCCATTATTGGACGCAAGTGACAGAAATAAATGAGTGCTGCAGAGTAACGAGCTACCGTTGTTTCATAAGATCCTTTGAAGCTCCATTCATCGCTCTGTGTGTGAACAGATCAGATTTCACGAGCATTCAAAAATATACAATGAAACATCCTAATAAAAATATATTGAAAATATACCTTTCATCAAGAGTTAAACATCGAAAACTAATTTTATTTTCGGTATTAAGTATTTAATACTGAAAATAAAGTATTGAATACTTAAAGTATTTTTCTGTATTTAACATTAAGGTTTCTCCAATAAGCAATACTATAAAATTATATCTAGCATTGAGAAATGTCTATTCATTGTGTCCATATTTAATACAGCTGCGCATGTACAATCTCGTGGAAAAATTCAGAAAAACACCACTGGCAGCAGATTTGATTCTGTTTGTCCGCAACGAAATCTCATTTCCGACTCAAGGCTTACGCGTAAATATAGAATAATAAAATATCTTAGCCGTATGATGCAAGAAGTCATATGAGCACAAAGAGTCGCGCCAAATATATCTTGTGAATGGAGGACTTTTTGCTACCGCGTCGTGTTGTGCGCGAATATCCAGGCCCTAGAGTGCAGCAGCAGCCTGCACTTAGAGAAATGAGGGAGAACTTGTCCAAATACCGATGTACTTTTTGCTATTTTGGGGTTTATCTTGATATAAGTGCTACGTGTTTAAAGTGCGTGGTACTAAATTACCCCTTCACTTTTCTGAGTGGGTAATCGGCAAATGGCACAGGACTGAATAATATCTAATTCCCGTTGAAATGAATCATATCAAAAATTATTGGTGGAATCTTGAAACGTCCAAGACAATAATGTTTGCATTAATTCAAAATTGAATTTGAGTGTTATTCAAATGCCTTTAACGAACTTCGGCAACGACATGAGGGCGCATTGCGAATATACCGCATATGAGGGCGCATTGCGAATATACCGCATATGAGGGCGCATTGCGAATATACCGCATATGAGGGCGCATTGCGANGAGGATTTCATATACTACTAACGTCAAGAACCAATTCGTGGCTCCACCTTTGGGTGGGGAAGCCATGTAGCAACTTCCCGCCTGACTTCTTTGATCAATCCACCTAAGAAATAGTTCATTTTTGTGTTAACTTTGTTATAGCCTTTTTGCTCCTTGTCAGTTCAACACCAGCCCTGTACCAGTAAAAAATAAACTTGAATCTCTGCTTACTCCAGCCTCTCCCTAGCCTCTGAGTGTCTTGAAAACCTTTATTCCAGCATTGTCAGCAACAATCTTTACACGCATATACCGCATTTAAGGTTGCATTTCAAATGTACCGCCCACATGGTTGCGTTACATTCAGCTTTTCAAACTACATTCAATCCCGCGTTGGCATTCATCAACTCTGCTCATTAGATCGCGCAGCTGAAGAGTCCTCGGCCCATTGTAACGTAGGCGACAATTTTTAAGCAAGTATTTTTAATAAATGGCATAAAAGCTATATAATCCATGTATGAAATTTAAAGTGATATGAATAAATAATGCTTTTTCTATTATGAACGAGGCTGAATACATAATATAAAGAGAAGAAAATTATTTATTTGTTCATTTGAATTTTTAGAATGATTATATTTAGAGTTTATAGCTATCGACGGACAAAATTATGCACGATGCAGTGCATAGCATATGAATAAACTATTATAGACTAATACTAACTAAACCATAGTAACTAAACTAAACTAATAAACTATAAACTAGAAACTATTATAAGGCCATGGTGCTAGCTTCTCAGTATTAATTGGATGCTCAAAGTATGAAGATTACACTGATATTTTTTCATATTTTATTGATATAATTTTTCATTTCTTTGGGCTGGAAAATCAAATAATAAAGGTAAAAATAGCGTTTCTATTATTGGATATTAATTTGCCTGTTTTCCATTATTTGCTCTAGATTCTCTTTTTTCTGTAGGTTTTTATTTCTGTAGAAGGAGCTGTTCTCACTCCCAGGAGCTGTAGCATTTATTACAAAAAACACGAAAGAGAACCATCAGGATGAGCATTGCGGAAATGGTGATGGTTTTGCTTCATCCACAAACCAATAATTATAAATAATCAATTCGAATGACCATTGATTCCGCAGTGATGATCTAGAGGCCGTGAAATGATTAGAAAATCCATCTTGATTAATGAAAAATTATAACGCTCATCAGATGAAGTTAAAGTACCAATTTCTTGAGTCAGAAAAAAATAAAAAATCTACCTGAATGAATGTAGAAAAAGTTCATCGACTGTTGATTTTTAAAAACTTGTTCTGAGGCATAAATAAAATAAAGCCAATGATCTGAGCAAAGCTTTCGATTTCTTTAAAAAAATTGGTATTGATAGAACAAAAATTTGTATTTGATTTCGTCTTTGAACATCTGCTTGCCTTCTATTAGCGCTAGTGATGATTTTTTATACAGTAATATCGCACACGAAAATAATTGCTGAAGCTCGTAAGGCACTGTTCGATTCCAGAAATATTTTTCTTTTATTTTTATAGGGATTCACACAATAACAACGAATGGTGTACAAATAGTCTACAGCATTTTCGTATAATTATTTTAAAACACAATAATAATTCGGTATTTTTTGCACTGATATTAAATATTACTTTTATCAGGCGTTGATATTGAGCGCAGCATGACCGATTATATTACACTACCTGAGGACAGGGATTCGTTGACTAATTGCGTGGGGGGATAAGCAAGACACTTTTTTCTATAGAACTTATCCTGATACGGGCGGTTATACGTGAGAGTTATATTAGTGGTATAAGGCTAAGACGTCGACCGCTAGGTCGGAGTAGCTCTAACATGGCAGCGTGCTTATCAGTTATTGAGGGCCTTACTAAGGTTCCCAGCCCTTTTATAGAATCATGACTTCCGTCCACCGGTTCTTGTCTTCGTGACACATATGCTGTATAAGCTGTCAACTCAGCGTCTGATGCAAGCTCTCAGTGACACATATGCTGTATAAGCTGTCGACTCAGCGTCTGATGCAAGCTCTCAGTGACACATATGCTGTATAAGCTGTCGACTCAGCGTCTGATGCAAGCTCTCAGTGACACATATGCTGTATAAGCTGTCGACTCAGCGTCTGATGCAAGCTCTCAGTGACACAGTGGACTCATAGCTAACTAGGTCTGCGGGTAAACACATGAGGATTTGTATCCATCAATTACTCTCGAATATTATAAGTTGTTAGCTTAATTTTTTATTTTAACTGTGCCTGATGTTTCCATGGATTCTCGATGCATTGTGAAAGCAAAATCAATTATATTTAGCCACTCATAACTTTTTTTATGGTGGGAAACACGCTTATGAAATGTCACGACCATGTCTGCAGTTGAAGTCAGTGGTAGACTCAGGAAAATGACTGGATCATATTATCCAAATGCTGACGTAATTTCTATACATAACATTGATACGCCCTTTTGGCGGATGGACAAATCCTGGTTAGGATTATCCACATAAGAACAAAAAGTACATCGATATTTGGATGATTTTCCGCCCACAGCATTTGCAAGATTTAACCTTGAAATATAATTTTTTTTACATATTATCGTGCCTATCATGATGAAGAAAATTGTTTAACTAAACAAAAAGCACAAACACTACAATATTGAAGATACGGCTTTAAGATGATGCTCTTTATAGTTCGATTTTGAGTTTTTGTAAACGAATTTTTCTGCGGAACTGTACATTTATTTTCATCAGTTTCATCGTTCGATTTAAGTTCACGCATACAATAAATAATTTAAGACACAAACTTGATGCTATTGCTTGTAAAGAAGTTCCAGGAGCATCTGTAGAAATTTATATTTCATTATTGCAAAAAAATTAAAATCCTCAATGAACCTTGACAAATATCTATCCACAAATTCTACAATCGGAAAGAAAGGGTTTTCTACTCTACGGCAATAACTACGCCTCAGAGGATAGCAAATTGATAGATCAGAATCTATATTAAATTAGTAGAATTTATTTTTTTCTGTAGACTACGAATGAAATTGACGATAGAAGATCATAGTCCAGCTGCATATCCAACATGCATGAATTTCATGATTTGCAACTACGCCTAAAAGTTAGGTTATCCAGCACTATAGCGAACAATTCCAATGCAATATAGTCACATAAAAAATTTTTATCGCACACATTTCCTTTCTATTTTGAGTATGACAATGTAACATAAAATTGTAAATAGTAACGATGATTTTATGGGTGTAATAAAGTAAATTTGCTGACGTAAACTAATTGGAGGAATACAAACATACGTTGGGTTAAATTGAAAAAATTATGATTTGATAAGAAAGCGTAAAACGCCATTTTTTAAGTCAAATCATTAAAAAAACACAAGTAAATATTAAATAGAGAAATGTGTGAAACTTTAAAATAGGTTCTAATTATTTCTTTTACCCCCAGCCCTGGCAGAACCATCGTTAATGCAAGCACAGCCCTTCAGGTGACGTTAGCAGGTGCTGTGCCTGAGCACAGAAAACGATTATAGGCCTTCGAATAAAGTAGGCCTCAAAAATAAGGCAATTAGGTCACACCAAAGTGAAAAGTTTCAATTGGCGCCTCCTGGGGCCATTAGAGAGGACGAAAGAAGCTTGGAGGCGGACACACTCAGAGAAATTAATGGGCCATTACGTTCAAATAGTGACACACTTCTTTACCCACACGAACGGATAACCCACACAAGGGCAAAAAGTGCGTCATTACTTAGACAATGGCTAACTAATTTTTCTGAGGACCCGAGGGAAGAGAGAAAAACCAAAGGAGTTGAGGATGTTTCCAGCATTGATGGCCGTCAAAAGGATTACGAAGGAACTAGAATAGCTTTTATTTTGCACTTCCACTCACGGTATTGGGAAGCTCAAACTGTTTTTTCTCAACTCTCTGGAAGTTTTTTTCATTTAAATTGTATGCCGGAAAACTGACAGCAAGAAAGTTTTGACATCAGGAACCTTAGTTAATGAGACAACTTAGAGCATTTTTGGAGCGAAGCTCTATCTTCAGACTCAGTTATGCTTAAATTACCTCTCGTGCGAGGAATTTTGTAAGAAGGATCAAAGTAAACAAAGTTTCAATTATACTTCCTTTCTTATCAAACTCCATAAACTAATTTCAACAATGCCAAACAGACTGAGCATAGTAAAAAAATTTGTTAGCTGATAACATTATTGTACAAATCCAAATTTGAAGAATGAGAGCATAATTAAAAATTTCACGATCTGCCATCATGACATGATGCTATTTCAAATTTAACATTTGCAAGGAATGTACGTGAAACATTCATGCATATGAAATGGAAATATAAGTGGTTGATATTAATAACAATGACGAAAACTCAAAGGAATAGCGAGAAACATCAATTCTTAAAAATGAGCGAGTATCGGTCAACAAATCTCACTTATTTTATTTATTCCGATTTTACAAGTGCCGTTGTATTGACAACATCGATAAAGTTGAACCTCGTCTCGATTTCGCTTGTTTCATCTCCTGCATGCATGAAGCTCGTAAAGAACATGTCAGTAATTAATAAATTGTCACTGATAAATTAATTGTAGTTTGCTACTTAATGCCGTCGCTAATTGGATGAGAAAAAGCATCGCAATGAATTCCCATATATCTGGTCAAAGCTAAGTCACAGAAGGAAAACAAGGAATTTGTTAATAAATTGTCGCTGATTGCAAAGGAGCACAGAAATATAGCGGTTATAGCGGTTTCAGCGTTTAGTAGGCCGTAGGCCTGTCGCCGACTCTCAACATCGCAGAACATTCACAGCATTTTACGGTCTCGAACTCGCAACTCACTGCTACAATTCTGCTGTGCTTATTAACCGCCCGGCCTCCTCGCCGATTCTGACCAGAAACTGGCGCACAGAGCTGGGATCGAACCCGCGCCTCTCTGCTCCAATCTTGTTACTCTGAACTTTAACCACTGGGCCACCCTGCCCTTTAAAGAGTATTCAGGAAATAAGCGACGTACAATGAGATTTGTTGACAAACTTATTGAATTAATTACATTTGAATTGAAATAATGAAATGCAAAGTTTATTTATGAGCCATGTTAGCTGGGAGGCGTAAGCGACATGAGCAAGTGAAACGGCTTGATAATCGAGTGGTGGCTTAATACGCGAGTGGTGTGGCTTAATACGCAAGTGGTATGGCTTGTTACTCAAGTGGTGTGGCTTGACACGCAAGTGGTGTGGCGTGATACGCAAATGGTGTGGCTTGATACGCAAATTATACTGTTTGATACGCAAGTATCTTGGCTCGATACGAAATGAAGTCGGCTTGAAATCAAGTGACACTGTTTAAAACTCAATTTCTACGGCTTAATACGATGATACGATGCGCAAGTGCGGTAGACTAATCCACATTTGACCTGGTTTGATACGCATTGAAATTATTGAATACGCATTTGTACCGATTTGATACGCATTACTACTGACTTGATACAGCCCATAGCTGACTTAATACACAATTGAACAAACTTGATACACATTAAACTCACTTGATACGCATCAGAACTCACTTGATACGCATTTGAACTCGCTTGATACGCAATTGCACTTATTTGATACGCATTAGAACTCATTTGATACGCGTTAGAACTCACTTGATACGCATTATGACTCACTTGATGCGCATTATGACTCACTTGATACGCATTAGAACTCACTTGATGCGCAACTATATGGACGATATGAGCCATTAATTTATCTGAGTGCTAACGAGCTTGATCAGCGAGGAATTTGTCCTCTACAGAAATATATTTAGACGAATTTTTTCACGTTGTCAGGATTATTGAATGAATTAGAATGAAATATGAATTCTTAAATCGATATTATACGTTCTTGCAAGAAATAACCAGATGATAATCAGTTCTGTGATGAGCCCTTGTCTTTAAAAGGGTCCATGGACTTAAATTAAAAAAAACTGATAAAATAGTACATAAACAAATTTGAACGTTTTGAATGACACAAAACGATAACCTTTGAAGTTCACTGTACCTGATATTATGAATACAACTTCTAGTGAATAATTTTTAAGCTCAATGTAAAACTCACCCGATCTCACTCATTTAAAGAAATCAGTTGATAGCAACCTGGGTTCAGCGTGTAAGTTTACAGAATTCTGAGGATGTCAAGAAAATTTTCATCACAGGAAGATTGAACGATATTATTCAGTGCAAATTCGAACTATTCATTGGAGAATATAAATATAGTTTTCACCATGCATTTTGAGCGAAGGCTTTCGAATGAAATTCCCATGGGATCTTGCTAATCAGCTGATTCTTATATTTTGCTTCATTATTATCATTGTATATTGTAAGTCCACGTCATCATCACTACGTTGTTTGCGTACGACAACATCAGCATAGGCTATGATATTAGCCTATGCTGATGCCTAATAGCCTATGCTATTAGGCCTATTAGCATAGGCAGAATTTGTTCTCTGGAACATGTTCGATTGATGACCAGAGAATGAGTTATGTATATTATTATTTTATTTTATTGTTATACTCATAGTTATTAAGCCAACAAGAAGATCATGTATAAAACTCATTCTCTGGACTTCAATTAAGCTTCTTTAATTGGCTATGATGTGTTCATTTCTGAATAATCTGGTCGACGTTTGTAATTTATTGAATACTATCCAGACCGGAGGTTAAATTAACCTTCGAAGCAAAACTTAAAAGCCAGTTACAGGCTTCCGGTGCGCGTAGTTTCAAAACTCGCACCCATAGCGACCTATGGGCACGTATACATATAATGACCTAACTATATATAGCGGCTCATTCCACGTCTGTGATTGGTGGCTTTAGCTTGAAAAGCCGTCAGTGATTGGCTGATGTAGTTACGAACTCTTAACTATTTCTGATAGTACGTGCAGCTGCGGCGAGAGTATCCTTTTGTGGCAAAGTTTGGCGACAGTCCTTTACACTCGGGAACTTGAACTTGAACCAACTTGATCATGTTGCGCCTAATCATGCTCAAATGTTAGAAAATTGCGCAAAGAAATATGAGATGAGTTTGGATGAAATAGCTACCTCATTTGTAACACATTTGCGCAGATGACGAAATTTATTGTCACTTTTACAAATGCAAAACATCGGAAGAAAATTTTAATCAGTTATATCATAGCACTGAGGGAAATAAGGCGAGTAGAAAGATGGCGGAATCATGGCGAGTAGTGTTAATGAAATATTTTGCAGTTCAAGTCGAGATAAATTCTTGATGGGAAAGAAGAATTTATCTAAAATCGAAAGAAAGAAGATCGAGGTAAAAATTGAGGAAAAGGTCGCTGCGGTATCATTAGTGTAAACAATCCAACGGCGTAGAATTCCAAGAAAAATCCTCCAATTGTTTAACATCAGCAGACAGAACGGCATCACGCTAAAAGAAATGCGTGAGACATTGTCCAAATAGTGATGCATTATTTCACCATATATTATTTATTATTTAATTATTATTTATTATTTACCTAATTATTTCACCTAATTATTTACATTATTTCACCTAATTTTATTCGGCAAAATGACGCATAAGTGTTGGGTCAACTCTATATGCCAATGCATTGGGTAAGAAAGTGTGTCACTACTTGAACAATATCACCCGATAATTTTGATGAGTGTAGCATCACCTCCCGCTGTACAACAGCTCAGCGCTGCGCTCCTCTGAAGCTGAACAATTATTGCGCTTTTGACCGCCGCGCACGCGAATTTTTCGCAATAATTTCTTTTCCCGCAGAAAATTTGATGAAATATTTTGCTGGGATTGAATTTGCCGCACGCCATGTCCTTTATTTTCCCCCGCGTTCTAATTACATAGCACCGACGAAGCTGCAATTAATGTGCACCACTCAGAAATATTAATTCGTCATATTGTCCGAATAGTCCTGCAAGTAGCACTGATACGTCTTTATGCCGAGCCCATCTGGGTTAGGATGACCCACAAAAAAGGCCAAATGTGCATCGTTATTTGGAAAAGTCACACTCATTACTCTGAGTGTGACCTCGCTCCCTGATGCTGCAGCGACTTTGGCAAGTTGTTAGTTGTTGTACAAAGTTTTTTTTGGGAATTTCCATGATACATGTTTTTTTTTTGCAAAATATGTTTGAAATTGTGCCAGTTCATTGTTGTTATTAATTATTATTAGTGTTTTACTGAAGTATATTGATGAGACAGATTAATGAAACTCTTCATTTTAAATAACTCACAGCAACCTGTTTCAAGGAGAACGCGACTGTATAGCGTGAAAAAGTTTTTTTATAAACTATATAGCGTAACGATTTTTTAATAGACATTAGTTTCACATAAAAAGAATTTTTTTTGTCATAAGACAAGAAGAATTGCAGTTATTCACCTCTTTCTCTGCATTTTTTCAGTCGTAAGGTAGCAAACGACGTGAATTTTCAAGCGAACGTTTCGTGGCATTCAACCACTCACCCCCTGGGTAAATACTTCATTCTTCACCGATTATTTTTCTTAAGAATTCATCAGCATTCATTGTTTCATGGAACCATGGCCTTCACACGCAGAAAAATGAATGGATCATTTTTTCCAAATAGTGACATACTCCCATGACCACAGCCAAAACCGAGAAGTAGACGCAGCACTGATCTGCTCATATGACTGGCTAAAGTGGGTCACAATGACCCACAGAGGAGCAACAAGTGCATCGCACATCGTATTACAAAATTTGGCTAAAGTCTCCCTCATTTGTCTGAGTGCAGCGTGGGCTTGGTTAACTGAAAGCCCTTCAAGTTTTCATCCTGGAGATAAAGCGGTGATTGATCCTGCGAATGTGCGCTCCATGGAACTGCTCGCCGAGATATTCCCTCCCTCCGTTTCAAATAAAAGTTTTTTGCACCAGATTTCCTTGAATGGAAGGCAAAAAAGTCACAATTTTAGGGCTGAAGGAAGTTGGGGGAGAAATAATGAAGTTCCCCAGGCAGGGACATTAGAGACGATGTATTAAATAGGGAACTGCTTGCGGGTCAAATGAACATTCGGAGAAATGAGTGAAGCTTTGTCCAAGTAGCAAAGCACTTTTTGCCCATGTCTGGGTCTTCCTGACCCAGTTTGACCCAATATATCAGTGCTTCGTATGCTCTCTGTTCACGTGGTGTGTAGGAAAGTGTGTCATTATTTGGACTCTATGTCCCACTAATTTTTCTGAGCGAACGGCATCACCAGCGCCATTTTTGTAAAATGGAAATAGTCTTGCATAAAGAATTTTAGGTTTTCTTTTCTTAATTTTCAACTTTTATAAATGATTTTAACGAAAATTATCAGTGCATGGGAAATCTGTTAATTCAGCAAGTAAACTTTGACAATAATAATTTACATCCTTTCACACATTCCATAAGCTAAAATATTCTTTTTGACTAATTTTATCCTCTGCGTTTATAGGAAGGAAATTCTACCAACATACTTCTACCGAAAAAACGGCATATACAAAACAAAAGGTTCCCATAGCGCAATTTTTTCTTAGACATTTTCCCCAGACTTTCATTTCTCTTGGCATTGTTTCTCGGTATCTGTCTGTCTGTGTGGGGACACATCTTGAGCCCGTAAAGGGAGGATGGAAGCCCCAGCTTCCCCTTTGTATCTGTCTGTCTGTGTGGGGACACATCTTGAGCCCCCAAAGGGAGGATGGAAGCCCCAGCTTCCCCTTTGAAGCATCAGGAAGAAAAAGAAGCAGAACTTCCTTGGCGTGCACTTTGATCAGAGGATGTAAGAAGACACTCGCTGCTGCAGGGAAGATAATTGCAAAGATACTCCTCCGTCAACTTGACGGTGGCCATTTTTGAGAAAGTCGTCAGCTGGAACACTTCTGTAGATATGCTGGTTAAAGTCATTATAAAATCGGTACAGATATTCAAGTTATAAAAGTTGCACGGTACTTCAATTGTCATTGCGTTGAGAATAGTAATATAAAACATATGGCACATCAATATGTACATTATATTCTATCAGGTTTAATTCATAATAAATGTGCATTGGAGATAAGAAATATTGTAAAATTTAGTGAGCTTTTAATGTTCTCACCAGCCTTAGGGTAATAACCTCGATAACACCAAACCGTCAATATTTTTATCTGCACAATTTTTGCAATGGCAAGTAAAATCTTGAGTGAGAAGTTATCTGATTGTATTGGGTGTGTAGGAGGAAGTCAGTTCTGCACAATCATGTCGGATATAATGAGTCCAGATTTAATCATATACGGTATGCGTCATGTCGGTTCTCAATATTTGGGTATCTAGGTCGTCAGCGGTGCACAGTTTGGTCGAATATCATCGATAATTTTGCGGTAGACAAAAGATCCTCTCAAGGAGCCGCAATCACGGCTCACAAACGATAAAATCTATTGAAGTTTTTCATGCGATCTCAAACTGCGAGCTTCTTTATTGACCGTTTCCTTCAGACGAGAAAGTCTGAACGCGGCCAATCGGTGGCCAGGAAGAAGATAGGGAGACTTATTAGTGAAAGGCAGAGACATGAAACCTGTTCGCTAATTACAATTCTGATTTCTAAAGGATAATGAGGGTAAGGAACATAAATTAGCAAATAACGGAGAGCTTACGATCAATTCAACTAATTCAGGAGTTTGATAACTTTACAGGATAAGGTTCAAGATAACCTCTAATAAAGAATCGTTGGAGCTAGCCAATACCACTGCCAATAAAAGTATTGTCTGTGTTCGAAAAAAGCATCAGGAGCTGCCCAATAACTTGGTGCGCGAGAGATTGAAGTCAGGATTGTGAGGAAAAAGTCACAATTTTTTCATGAAATAGAGTCTGGTCTCTGCGATGGACGTGGCTCAGGCTTGGCCAGTCCACTGTAACGCAATAAAAAGCTGTGATTGTCTGAGATAACAATATTTTTGCTAGTAATTATAACTAATAACAGTTTTTATATTTTTAAATATATGATATACGTAACTATTGCACATTCTATATCCATGAAATTATAAAAAATTACTAGGTATCATTGACATTAATGACTGAAAACCAGACGTTCATTTTTAAAGTAAAGAACATTTACTCAAAATATGCTGACAATTTTCGCACCATGATTTCCAAATACACATTACGTCATAATTTCATAAATAAAAATTTGTCTCATTTCAAAAAGTCATTAGAAACCGGGTCATCTACCAAGGCATCAATACTGTCGTAGCTCACACATGTAGATTTTTGATACGAATATATCAGGGCAGCTTCCTTCATCTTTTTTATGGAGGCAGAACTTCAAGGAAATGAAGCGTAAGTTCTAAGGGTACTTAACTATAATGTAATCGATATCGGGACTAGACATTTCAAAGGAAGCTGTTGATTGGACCAGCAGGCCCGTGGAGGTCTTCTTGAAGTAACGAGAACTCTTCGTTCAATAAACCTATTTACTTTTCTTGAATTGTAATTCATCAAGACTGAGGAGAGAAACATTCTGACTTTCAATCAAGTGAAGCCGAATCTAAGATGCATTCTAAGAACAGTTTGAAACTAAGGGCCTTATGGGAAAGAGTTAAAATTGAGAGCCGGTATGTAAAGAGTAAAAAGTAAGAGGCGCGACAGGAAAGAGTTAAAATTTAGAGGTGCTTTTGAAAGAGTTAAAAGTAAGAGGCGCGAACGGAAAGTGTTAAAATTAATAGGTGCTATTGAATGAGTTAAAAGTAAAATCCGCTATGGAAAGAGTTAAAAGTAGGCGCGACAGGAAAGAGTTAAAAGTAAGAGCAGCTTTAGGAGAGAGTTAAAAGTAAGAGCAGCTATATGGGAAAGAGTTAGAAGTAAGAGCAGCAATGGGAAACAGTTAGAAGTAAGAGCAGCTATGGGAGAGAGTTAAAGCAAGATGAAGAACTTGAGGAAGGACGTATTTGAACAAGTTCATATTTTCATCAGAGTTCGAAAACTGGGTCAAGATGACCCACACAAGCGCAAATATGCATCGATATTTGGACAAAGTTCACATTTTTTGTGCATAGAATAGAATAGAATAGAATAGAAACGAATAGAATAGAATAGAATAGAATAGAAACGAATAGAATAGAATAGAAACGAATAGAATAGAATAGAATAGAATAGAATAGAATAGAATAGAATAGAATAGAATAGAATAGAATAGAATGGAATAGAATAGAATAGAATAGAATAGAATAGAATGGAATAGAATGGAATAGAATAGAATAGTTTATAGGAGTTACTATTAAGACTAATTTTAAGTTCTGCCTTCTTACGGTACTCTGTTTTGCAGAGCACGTCATGTGAAGATGGACTGAAAAGAAGTACAGTAAGATTGCAAAATTCTGTATTTCATTCTCCGCAAACCATCTGCGGCCTCTGGCATTGAGGACGCGTCATATTCTTACCTGAGTTGTGCGCTGCTAGTCCTGCCTTGAAGACACAAACGACCCCACAATCGTAATGCTATTCCTACCTGAGTTGTGCGCTGCCCAATTACTACATTTAGATGCTATTATATATACAATGCGCGTTCATCAAACTCCGAAGAATTAACTTCGAAGAAAGCGTATAAGTTTTTATGTACCCTATATAAATCACCTGGATGTTTGAACCATTTTCACCACATGACCTGTAGCTTGTAAAAAATTTTATTTTTTATTTTTAAAAATAGCCATGTGAACAATAAATACTATTTACGCTTCTTTTAATGTCGATAAATTCATTATGATATGACCTTGAACTAAGGTTAAACAATTTATTCACGGATATTCCTTGTCGAGTTAAAAATGATATTGAATCTTACAAAAAAAATATAACTCAGTACTCACTGCAGGGAGTGACAGAGAGCGCATTTTCTCGTCGACGAAAACATGAAGTCACGGACGGACGGACGGACAGACGGACGGACGGACGGACGGACGGACGGACGGACGGACATGGCGAGCACAATAGTGCATTTTTTCAATAAATGAGAAAATTCGCTAAAAATCACACCCATCACAATCTCCTGCTAAGCTAATTGCCCTTAATTGATGGTTCTGCATATGGAAGCGTTATGCATTTCAAATATCATGAAAACGTTACTCATTTTAAATCGCATGGAAGTGCTAATAACTTTAAATCAGATGAAAAAGCTAGACATTTTTAACCCCATTTCCGTACACAGCGATCAGCTGGTGCTGATGTGCCAAGTCTACAGCTGGTGTGCCACATACTCAGCAGGTCGACAACTTGCAGTGCATTGTGCCACTTCTTCCTCTGCCATACATTATGAATATTATTATAATTTGTTATGCACTCAATCATTATAGACCTGAAGTTACAGAGTAGTTACGTGAACTTCTAGATTTCTCAATTAGCAGAAAGTATTGACTATATTTGTCTTGGTTGAGAATACGGTTAAAATGAAACGCATTTGCTCGCTTTTGGTTGCGTTTGAGACGGGACATTAAATAGGGTAAAAACGTAACGATGTTCATGTAGTTTGTTTTTGTGTTATGTTACGGAGTGTAGAACTGTCGATAAATTGCAGACATCACGAATAGTTATGATAAAAGTAACATTTTCTCGGGTTTTCAGCTTATTTATTTGTGGGTTTCCTTAATATAACGAAAATTTATTCAGTTTGTTTTAATTTTAGAAAATTCTTTTAAATCATTTAAACGTGATTGACCTAGGTTTGACTTAGATTTCAAAACTATAATGAGATAATCCATAAACTTTGTTTTTTTTTTCAAACTTGGGCTATTAAAATAACAACGAACGACTTAAAATTAACCTCTGCTAATGAGGTTCAAACGGTTGGGTCAACTGGGCGCAGGTTTAACGCAATACGCCCACGCCCTGCGCCTGCGCGTTAATTTGATTGAGGAAAATGTTTGCTTCAGCAAAGTGCGACGGTGCCAAGTCTCGCGATGTTTATTTTTCATATTTTGGACAAAAATTTTCATAATTTGGACATAAATTTCTAATATTTTCTCACATTTTGCACAAAATTTATTAAATTTGGGCCAAAATTTGGATCAGTGCAGCATCAGGCTGCAGGACTCCGAACATTCTTTGATCTTTTCTCTGGAAAGACGAGGAGCGTTCGTGTTGCGGAGACGAATGTCGTGGTTCACGATTCACGAACACGTCAAGCTTCGTCACACGTCAAGCCTCGTCACACGTCAAGCCTTGTCACACTTCAAGCCTCGTCTTCCGTCAAGCCTTGTTACACGTAAAATACGTCACACATCAAACACGTCACACGTCATTCACGTCACACATCAAACACGTCTCACGTGTGACGTGTTTTAGTCTCACGTCAAACATGTCATACGTCAATCACGTCATACGTCAATCACGTCACACGTCAATCACGTCACTCGTCATTCACGTCTCACGTCAAACATCATCACACATCATACCTCGACACACGTTGTGCACACGTCAAGCCTCGTCACACGTCAATCACGTCACACGTCAAGGTTTTGATTGCCTGCAAGTCAGCGATAAAATTAGTCAATTTCAAGCCGGGTCCATTTTATTCAGCGCCGCCTTTGAAACTGAGCTGCATGGACAGGCTTGAGCGGTCGCTGAATTGCTGCGGCCGGATCGCACACTCAGGCAAATGAGCGAGAGTTTGTACAAATAGCGATGCACTTTCTGCCCTTGTGTGTTTTCCTGACCCAGTTTGGCCCGGTAAAAGAGCGTATCAGTGATACGTCCACTTTCTGTTTGTGTTGTTGGTACGGAAGTGTGTTACTCATTGGACAACATGACCAGTGCATTTCTCTGAGAGCTTAACAGGAAAATTTGAATGCCATTTCTGGCATCTGATGCAGACTGACCGATCTTCTGTTGCATCCTCAAATTCAACGCAAATCTTATTTATTGCAAAAACATTGCGTAAATAGATTTAAATTTTTTAATATTGTTCACTGCTTCCTCATTTATTCACGAAATATTTAATGAAGTAATGGAAAGTAATTGAATCGTTCAACGCAACATATTAACACGTTATAAATTATGCATTTATAGCACTTGCAATGCATTAATTTGAGGCAATATCAAATCGTGTAATACTGAATGTAATTTTATCAAAAAATAATTTAGCCCTGTTTAAAATATTGCAACAATTCATAGCATCTAGTTCATTGAAGCGTATCTTACAGGACGATAATATGTAAGAATGTGTATAAAATTAATCTATTTAAAAAATATTTTATACCATTCAATACATTTTATAAAATATTACAATGCAACTCATCTAATAATAAATTATCTTCTGCAGATATTGTTCACTAATAAAAATATAACTCGGTACTCACAGCAATGAGTGACGGAGAGCGCATCTCGTCGACGAAAACGTGAAGTCACGGACGGACAGACAGACGGACGGACATGACGAGCACAATAGCGCATTTTTTCCATAAATGAGAAAATGCACAAAAAAAAAAAAATAAAAAATAACATAAACAAATAACAAGCGATATCATTATAAAATATTATATACACAATTTGTTAGAATATTAAGCTTGAATTTTAATATTATTGTATATAGCATTCAGCATATCATCTGGCGCATTTAATTGCATTTCCCGACCAGATGCAAGGCTCAGTTATTGCAAGGCCGCAGCAGGTGGCCTGCAGTTGCGAAAATTGCCAAACTTTGCAATATGAAATGAAGACAAAGTTATTCAAAATATAAATTAATAATTTGCTGCGAATGGAGATCGTCAAAATTTGATAAATTGTTTTGTTTGTCTTTGCTGAAGGAAACAAAAATAAATAAATATGATTATAATTCATTCAAAAAAACAATCCCTGAAGCCTGAACTCAAATGTGGCCTAAATTTTAGCCAGAAATACCAAAATTAAACCTAAAAATGCAGGCAAACATTTGTGATGCAGATCAATTATTATGGTTTTACGCAAAACAATATTTCTTTAGATATTGTATGCACCAATATACATTCATTTACACTTAATGTATCCAATAATGTCGTTTATTCGAAATAAATACAGTTTTTTTTCATGGGAAAAAATTCTTAAGCGTACATAGTAATTCCATAAGAAATTCGGATAGCTATTTCTGCATGTTGGTACAGTTTTATTGAGTTCTAACATTTAAATGGTGAATAAAAAATGATTTATAGGAAGAAAATTCAAACAATAAGAATTTTTTACAAAGAATCAGGGCAAAAGATGAATAAAAGTTAATTGACGAGTGAACATTTAAAAATAGCTTGCAACTGAACGAAACAGAGGCTTGTCTGTCGTACGGTCCATACACCTAAGACGGTGAGAGTGTAAATCAAATTTTCTTGCTAGAATAGTATAGACACAGAGAACGACAATGAGATGGATTAGCTAATTATTAAAGAGCGATCACATTGGTCCCAAATTTAAGTCCCCTATTGAATATGATTACAATAAGAAGTTTAATGGCAAACTGACGTCGCATTCACTTGAATTAGTTGGTAAGTTGGAAGCAAGGACGACAACGTAATGGAGTGATTTCTCTTATACAATAGATCACTATCGCTAATTTCTTGAAATATAGTTCAACAATAATCATTCCTACTCTGATAACGTAAATTTCCAGTCATCATCCGTTCTTAATTTTCATTAGGGAAAGGTAAGCGACCAGCAGAACTTGTTATGACAAACCAAGAGAGAACAACAGCCGTGCAGCAGAGTTATCGCTCTCATTAGTTCACTAATAGAGAACCGCGTAGTGAATGAACTGCCAGTCCTGCAACAGCCATTACTTCATCAGCAACGCATGTTCATCCTTTTTATTTTTACGTTAAAGGCTTGGAATCTCTTGTAATCCCATTGGCCGTCTAATGAGCAAAGGGATTACGGGTTTGCCGAGGCTTCATCTTTTAGGAGAATTTCAGAACGAAGACTTTTTGATTTAAAGGGAATTTTTAGAGTGCGCTTTGTGTTGTGAAACATGGAGACAGCGTAGCACAGCTGACGACTTCAGCGGGTAGCTTAGCACCTCAGCGGGTAGCTTAGCATCTCAGCGGGTAGCTTAGCACCTCAGCGTGTAGCTTAGCACCTCAGCGGGTAGCTTAGCACCTATGTTTTAACGAAATACTGATTATGAGTTGTTTGAACGAAATGCTGATTATACGTTATTTTAACGAAATGCTGATTATACGTTGTTTTAACGAAATGCTGAATATACGTTGTTTTAACGAAATCGACGTTGTTACGACAAAATTGACGTTGATGAGAGAGACGTCAACAAAATATTATTAGGAGGACTTTGCGTGAGAAAAAACACGCTTTTGGGGAATTCACTTCGATTAAAAAGTAATCAAATCTTTAATAGCGTAGTGAAAAGCATTCATCGTTTCCCAACATTTTTAGAGCATCTCAATCAAAAAATTGAGTTTCAAATCACCTATTAATTGGAGCTGTTGAAATTTTAACCCGTGCGGATTCAATTATTTGCGTAACAAAAGAACTAAAATATTGGAAAGCAGTCATTGATATTTGTCTATAACTGCTTGTGCGTGGTGAATGAAATGAAAAGATGAACGGCTAATTGCGTGATGAAGGAAATAAAAAGATGAACAGCTAATTGCGTGATGAAGGAAATAAAAATATGAACAGCTGATTGCGTGGTGGAGGGAATGAAAAGATGAACGGCTGATTGCGTGGTGAAGGAAATAAAAATATGAAATGCTGATTGCGTGGTGGAGGGAATGAAAATATGAACGGCTGATTGCGTGATGAAGGAAATGAAAGATGAACGGCTGATTGCGTGATGAAGGAAATGAAAGATGAACGGCTGATTGCGTGATGAAGGAAATAAAAATATGAAAGGCTGATTGCGTGGTGGAGGGAATGAAAAGATGAACGGCTGATTGCGTGATGAAGGAAATGAAAGATGAACGGCTGATTGCGTGATGAAGCAAATAAAAATATGATCAACTGATTGCGTGATGAAGGAAATGAAAGATGAACGGCTGATTGCGTGATGAAGGAAATGAAAGATGAACGGCTGATTGCGTGATGAAGGAAAAAAAATATGATCAACTGATTGCGTGGTGGAGGAAATAAAAGATGAACGGCTGATGCTAATACTGAATTCTCTCGAGCCTGACGCTTGTAGACATACGAGTAGAAGATCAGGAAAAATTTAAAGAAGAAAACTGCAGTCCAAACATTCACGGTAGGATTTAAACGATTCTAGTATAACCGCCTAAATAAATAATGTCTATTGATTTTATTACCTGTAATGATATGTATCGATTAATTAACATTTTTAATTTTTATATTAATGAAAACAATTTCTATTTAACGTACAATTTGTATTAAAAATCATAACTAGAGAATAACTCATGAAATCGAAATTTCCTTCTGTTTCATTTAAACACAATTGAATTTGTTAAGGTAGACATTACTCGTTGTTTTCAACAAACGCATGTGCCATAGAGAGTGTAAAATAATGAAAATGCAAGAAATTCTTTTCGAGAAATTCTGCTGATCACTACTAACAGATTCACAGTGTAGGCAACAGGGGTAAATGAACGAATTTTACCTGCGAAGTTCTTTGCTCACAAATTCACGGAATAGTCAGGAAATGAACGAATTTTACCTGCAAAGTTCTTTGCAAACAAATCTACGGGATTGTCAGGAAATAAGAAATGAAGCCCGCCGAGATTCCAGCTGTTCTTGAAGACAGACTCGGTCTTACATCGGCTTAGCAATAACCCGCGCTAATGAGTTGGAAAGGAAAAATTTCTGTGAAGATTTCCTTAACGAGCCATTAAGGGGTTAGGGGTTCAAGCCCCCGACCCGGGCTCAGGAGTTGGCTCGTTCAGCCGAGACCGATGGGCTTAAGTTGCGTTCACACACACAAAAATAAAGCATCATCCGCTGAGCCTAAAGTGGGTATCTTGACCCATCTTGGGTATCGTTATTCAGTCTCGTGAATGAAGACGAGATTTTTTTCGAATGACTGGGGTACCATAGGCTATATAGATCAAATATTTACATGAATTTTGTGTAATCAATTTGTCTATTATGCCAATAAAACTAAAAACTACATTTATTTAAAATTATTACCAACACCACGCCAGCAGAAAGGGGTTTAGTTTTCAAATTCCCTTCGCGTTTTGTGAATAGATTTTCAAGTCGTTGGTGGCTATAGAATTTATCTCGGAAATAAAAATTGTGTAAGTTGAACGCAAGACGCGTCTTTTTAAAGCAGCATTGGTGAGGTTGGTCGACTTCAAGCACCTCCTTGGATTGGAATTAAATCTTGCCTTAAATGTGCTGCTTTCTCTACGTCCAATGGCCGACGTTTCTCTTGAAACAATCGGGAAAACAAGCGCATTAAATCGTGCCTTAAATGTGCTGCTTTCTCTACGTCCAATGGCCGACGTTTCTCTTGAAACAATCGGGAAAACAAGCGCGCCAACCGAGCACCGCGCGACAAAGACGGACGAGCTGCGAGGAAATCTTTTGTCTCTTGCAGGCCGATGAATTGGCCAATGATTATCCGCGCTAATTTGGCAGGCCGATGAATTGGCCAATGATTATCCGCGCTCATTTAGCTGGCCGATGAATTGGCTAACGATTATCCACGCTCACTTGGATGGCCGATGAATTGGCCGATGATTATCCGCGCTAATTTAGCGGGCCGATGAATTGGCCAATGATTATCCGCGCTAATTTGGCAGGCCGATGAATTGGCCAATGATTATCCGCGCTAATTTGGCAGGCCGATGAATTGGCCAATGATTATCCGCGCTCATTTAGCAGGCCGATGAATTGGCCAATGATTATCCGCGCTAATTTGGCAGGCCGATGAATTGGCCAATGATTATCCGCGCTAATTTGGCAGGCCGATGAATTGGCCAATGATTATCCGCGCTCATTTAGCAGGCCGATGAATTGGCCAATGATTATCCGCGCTAATTTAGCAGGCCGATGAATTGCCCAATGATTATCCGCACTCATTTAGCAGGCCGATGAATTGCCCAATGATTATCCGTGCTAAATTGGCAGGCCGATGAATTGGTCAATGATTATCCGCGCTAATTTGGCAGGCCGATGAATTGCCCAATGATTATCCGTGCTAAATTGGCAGGCCGATGAATTGGTCAATGATTATCCGTGCTAATTTGGCTGGCTAATGAATTGACCAATGATTATCCGCGCTAATTTGGCAGGCTGATGAATTGGCCAATGATTATCCGCGCTAATTTAGCGGGCCGATGAATTGGTCAATGATTATCTGCGATAATTTGGCAGGCCGATGAATTGACCAATGATTATTCGTGCTAATTTGGCAGGCCGATGAATTGGCCAAGGATTATCCGCGCTAATTTGGCAGGCCGATGAATTGGTCAAAGATTGTCCGTGCTACTTAGGCAGGCCGATGAATTGACCAATGATTATCCGCGCTTAATTGGCCAATGATTATCCGCGCTAATTAGGCTGGCCGATGAATTGGCCAATGATTATCCGTGCTAATTAGGCTGGCCGATGAATTGGCCAATGATTATTCGCGCTCACTTGGCTGGCCGATGAAATATTGACCAATGATTATCGGCGCTAATAGAGTAAGTACCTCAATTGATCATTTGGCTCTACTTAAAAACATGTCAGTTGAAAGGAGGTTGAAAATTTTTCCTAAGGAAACAGGTGCCGAGACGCAAGCAGACTTACGTACACTGTTAGAAAAATGACCGTTAACGGTATTACCGGCGTTTCAGTGGCCGGTCGGCACGTGAAAATAAACACCGTTTCTCCGTTTTTATTCCAATTTAACACTAGAAATCCGTAAAACATCTGATAAAAACGGCGAAACAGTTTATTTTCACGGGGCGACCGGCCACTAGAACGCCAGTGGGACCGTTTTTTCACCGTTTTTTCTAACAGTGTATTACAATACCAAATGGCGTATAAATGATGGAGTGATGGTCTATTTCCTGACCAAACTGATGACCAAACTGGGTATCGAAGAGCCACATGAAGGCAAAAGTGAATCGTTATTTAGACAAAGTCTCTGTCTGCCACGCTCTCAAAATTTTAATTACAGTGAGTGTCTCATGTGAACGTCTCGGCCGTACGCTGCTTCAAGCAAGCGTCTACGTATCAACATTTTGAGCGCCAGATGCTTTAATGTTTGGTCGTTAAATGAAGAGCTGCAGCCGTTACTGCAGATGCCTTCAATCCCCTTGCCAATTCCCGTGCTCGGTGCAAAATTCCCCAAGTTTTTAAAGAAAATTCACTTGAAATTACTCAAGTCCTTAAATACAAGCGCTGCTGAGAAATGTGCGACGGCGTCACAATAACACTCTGAATAATGAAAGGGCGTTCTTATTTGTTCACATTTAAATTAAATAGCTGTTCAATTAAAATTAAATTTAATGAAGTAATGACTAAGACAGTTAACAAGTGTGATTGTGATCTTAGCGTTTGGCTTGGCGACATGGCATCTTTATTACGAAAGCACTCAGAGAAATGAGGGAACGTTTGTCCGAATAGCGAAACAATTTTTGCTCGTATTTGCGTCTTCCTTACCCATATTTGCTCGATATAAAGTAGGATTAGTGCTACGTGCCGGGTGTCTTATTATTTGGAAAATATGACATCAAATTTTTTGAGTGTACACACTGTTTATGAGCGTAAGTGATAATGAGTTTCGTGTTTATGTTGCAGTTATGAAAGCTTTTTAAGCACGCACTGAGTGAAATGAACGACATTTTGTCCAATTAGCGATGTACTCTTAGTTTCTGTATTGGCCACCTTGACCCATTTTGGCCCGGAAACAGGACGTATTAGTGCCACGTTTGCTTTCTGCTCAGTTGGTAAGAAATTGGGTGACTTTTTGGACACTATTACCCATTCATATTTCTGAGTGTAGTGAAACTTTGTGGCTCAACACAAGCTAAGCTAAGAAGCTCAGGACTATTAAAGCTTTAAAAACAAACTGTTTCGAAGCTGAACGTCGTGTTATGTTGTAACGAAAGTTTATAAATAGCCAAAACATTAATTTGTTGCGAGCCATATTTGAAAAATTTATGAGAATAATTAATACTATATTAAGAATGAAAGTCTGGCTACCTTTAAAAAAAACATTTCCAATTGAAATGGAAAAAGTAAGGTGGAACTTATTGGAGAGTTTTATTAATTTTGAGAATATAATTTCTAAGCTACTTTTAGATTCAGTTCCAAAGTAGCAATAGAATTATTAAACATTGGGCGTTGCTATTGATTGACATAATGGCATGATGATTTTGTGAACTTTTAACTTAATTTTAGATTTTTAAAACGTCAATCGTGCAAGTACCCAAATTCTGTAATTTTTTGTAATAGACTAAAAGCAGGATATATATAGTGCATCTAACTGAATTACACTCAGAGAAATGAGAGGGTCATGGTCTAAACAGAATTGCATTTTTGCCACATTGGTGGGTCATCCTGACCCATATTGACCCGACAAAATAGGCTCATCATCCCTTCTCTGCTTGTGCTGTGAACAAGAAAGTGTCACTATTTGCACGCTATGACTCATTTATATTTTTGAGTGTAGAATCATACGATAACTGCAGCCTACTAAATCTTCAACGGCTTCATAGCCACCGATAATTCTGCCATAAATTTCTAGCTGGACAGCGCACGGAATCTTATCTCCAATCTGGCAAGCGGGAGTTCTTATCTTGGGCAATTCCTGCATTGCGGGACTTGCAATGCATGCAATATAGGACTTATTCTCGGGACGCAATATAGGACTTATTCTCGGGACGCAATATATTTTGTCTCATCAAAGATGATTGTCTCTCACCAAAGATTGCCATGATTGTCTCTCAACAAGTATTGCCACGTTTTTGTCTCACCAAAGATTGCCATGATTGTCTCTCACCAAATATTGTCATGTTTTGTCTCACCAAAGATTGTCATGATTGTCTCTCACCAAAGATTGTCATGATTGCCTCTCACCAAATATTGTAATGCTTGTGTCTCACCAAAGATTGTCATGATTGCCTCTCACCAAAGATTGCCATGTTTTTATCTCACCAAAGATAAAGAAAAATAAAACAGCAAAAAGAAACATGTCAAGACAACGTAATGATTATGCAAAATGATCTTACTAAAACTTTGCGCAAGCACGATTTTAGCACATGTCACTGAAAGTTCCATCAAACGCTTATGGCTACATCGATCTGTCTGATTTTTGGTGGAGAGATGGAGAAAAACATAGGGAACAAATTCTGAACTTCCAAAATTTTTTAACTCTATTACTTTTCGGATTACAGCCATTCAAATTTGAGTATCGTTTTTTTGGGACACCCTGTATGTCAGCAAGACTTGTTTGATATATAGGCTGCAAATAATCTAGAACCCATCCATCATCAGGCTTCAAGAATGGGTTCTAGACTATTTGGGTGCAAGTGAAGGTTCTAGATTTTCCCTATATTGCTGCAAGACTGCCTTCTATAGTTCGGCTGATTCTCGCGAAAGAGTCTCTCATATGCCGTCTGTACACAGACAACAATTATCGGCTGTGAACCTTGATGGGAATTACAGGCAGCCTATGCGTGTCCTATGAATGGCCGGCTGTAAAACGGCTCTAATCTGGCAGTAGTTTTTGCGAGAAAATCACTGCAGTTGTTCTTTGTTCCCTCGCTTCTGCTCTAAAGCAGACTGCATAATTGGCTACACTCTCAAAGTTTCAGTTTCGGGCCAAGTTCGTGAACAGGTACAAGAGGAACAATGCTACAATACAAACTTCTGATAGTCCACTGCGCCTGAAACTCTTTCACAGAACAACTCAATTGGAATGGAAGTATTGAAGGGAAGGTCCAGCGAAGCAGTCAGGTCCTACGAGTCCAGAAAATAAAGCAAGGCACGGCAGGGGAGATGTGAGACACTGGAATCTTGTTTAAGGCAGCGGCTAACTTTGGCTGAGAGTTGAAATGAGACTGTAGTGGACTGCAGAGACTGTAGGGGACTGCAGAGACTGTAGGAGACTGCAGAGACTGTAGGGGACTGCAGAGATTGTAGTGGACTGCAGAGACTGTAGTGGGCTGCAGAGACTGTAGGGGACTGCAGAGACTGTAGTGGACTGCAGAGACTGTAGGGG
>NW_025946517.1:32710-34510 GCF_000764305.2 Hyalella azteca
ATATAGGACTTATTCTCGGGACGCAATATAGGACTTATTCTCGGGACGCAATATAGGACTTATTCTCGGGACGCAATATAGGACTTATTCTCAGGACGCAATATAGGACTTATTCTCGGGACGCAATATTACAGTGATTGCCTTGTCGAAGCGAAGACCTGTTGGTGAATAAAGAATGTGATATTTCTACACTCAGAAAAGGTAATGAGTTATATTGTCCACATAGTGATACATAATTCCTGGACGTAGCACTGATACGCCCGTTTGCAAAGCCAAACTACTACATAACTAGGCCAGGCTGACCCACTCAAGGGCAAAGAGTGCATCACTATTTGGACCAAATCTCACTCATTTCTGTGATTGCATGGAGCAGCCCATCTTGTCTTAGGTTATGTGCAGCACATTATCATGTGGCGAGATAGTGAGACAATGTGGCGAGACTGGGGAGAACATGGGGCAAATAGGAGAGAAAATGTGTCAAGACTCGTGAAAAAATCTCACGAGATGGACGAGATAATGAGATAAAATTAGGAGATAGTGCGGCGAATCGGGTTGGCAAAAGAGGCAAGACTTTTGAGAAAATGTGGCGAGATGGACGAGAAAATGTGGCGAGATGGGTGAGAAAATGTGGTGAGATGGGTGAGAAAATGTGGTGCGAAAATGTGGTGGGAAAATGTGGTGAGAAAATGTGATGAGAAAATGTTGTGAGATGGGTGAGAAAATGTGGCGAGATGGATGAGAAAATGTGGCGAGATGGATGAGAAAATGTGGTGAGATGGGTGAGAAAATGTGGTGAGATGGGTGAGAAAATGTGGTGAGAAAATGTGGTGAGATGGGTGAGAAAATGTGGTGAGAAAATGTGGTGAGAAAATGTGGCGAGATGGGTGAGAAAATGTGGTGAGAAAATGTGATGAGTTGGGAGAGGAAACGTGGTGAGATGGGTGAGAAGAAAATGTGGCAAGATGGGTGAGACAATGTTGGGATATTAGCGGGAAAATGCGCCGAGCAGCATCTTATATAATGACGGCCATCCTGCTGCTAAAGACTTGCGAGAAAGTAAAGTGACGATGTAGCTTTTTCTGGTGTTTTAACATATGTTAAGATTGCCGTTCAAGAAATTTAGTTTAGAAGCTTCATACCGCATGAATTTGTTCAAACTTGGCGATCTAAGAACATTCGGGCCTCGATTTAGTTCTAGCTCAAAACAATCAAATAAGAGATATTTCTACGACCATAAGGTAATTGTATTCTTTAAACAAAATATTGTGCCTTCGTATCAAACTTAAAGAATTTAAAAAGACTCAATCATGGCGACTAATTTCAGTGTCGGCATTTATGGGCCACCTTGATGCAGTATATGAACTCAGTGAATTGGGTGAGACCTGGCATAAATAGCGACGCTCATTGTGTGTTCTTATGGGTCACCCTGACCCAGTTTGGTCCGGCAAAAGGGCATATCAGAGCTACGGCCGCTCTCTGGACGTGCAGTGAGCAAGAAAATGCGTTACTAATAGGACAAAGACCGACTCATTTCTCTGAGATTGACTTAAATTTTGCCGATAGATTTACCTAGTTCCTAAAGAAAGCCTCATCAACAGATACGTTTGAGCAAACTAACGCTCATTCACTCCAAATTTCATTTTAATTCCATGTAATTTTTACGTTGAATAGTGGGAACGTGGCATCAGAGGTACGTTTCCCTTGCGGCAATCTTGTATACGAAAGATGTGCTTCACTTCAAATTTTGGGAATTTGCTTGGCTTCATTTAAAGGAGCAGAAGGGCTCTTGTTGGGCAGCAA
>NW_025946518.1:0-316 GCF_000764305.2 Hyalella azteca
AGGGTTGTAAAATCAGACATTCAGACGGATTCAACATGGCAGAAGCTTCAGGTTAAAATGTTACTAGATGGTTAAACCCAACGAAAAATACCTACGGAAAGGGTTGTAAAGTCAGACGGATTCAACATGCCAGAAGCTTCAGGTTAAAAATGTTACTAGATGGTTAAACCCAACGAAAAATACCTACCGAAGGGTTGTAAAATCAGACGGATTCAACATGCCAGAAGCTTCAGGTTAAAAATGTTACTAGATGGTTAAACCCAACGAAAAATACCTACGGAAAGGGTTGTAAAGTTAGACGGATTCAACATGGCAG
>NW_025946519.1:0-508 GCF_000764305.2 Hyalella azteca
ACAACTTTGAAATATGTTGCTTGGCACAAAACATGTGAATGATGTGATTTACATGTCTATTGAGGTTTAACCTTGGGACTCACTGATGGGGAAAATCTTGTCCATCCAAATCTTGTCCTCCATACCGCAAGGGCCAAGGCCATTACCCAAATCCATGCCAAGTGTGCACCACTCTTCACAAGAGCTGAAGAGCTTCATAATCTAGGTACGTGCACAAAAAAAAAAAAATTTCCCGTGATCACAAAAAAAGTTATACCACTAAAAAGAGAAAAAAATGTAAAAAAATATCATATCAGTATGAGCGGTGTAGGTCTAAAAATGAAAAAACTATCAATTTTTTCCTTTATTCAATTACGCGCCAAAAATGGACCAGCTTTTGGTATTTTTTTGAGAAAAACTTGAGAAAAGCTATAATTTTTAGGCTTCCTATGAGCCAATTTCAAAGATTTTGGTACCATTCGAAAGCTCTTGTTGTAGGCTATCTATTCCAACTAGAATAAAACATTTT
>NW_025946520.1:0-1694 GCF_000764305.2 Hyalella azteca
GCGTACCAGTGAGGCGGTCAGGCGGTGTGACGTTGTGATGCAATACTTACCTATAGTGGCGGGTGAGTGCGTACCAGTGAGGCGGTCAGGCGGTGCGACGTTGTGGTGCAGCACTCACCTGTAGCGGCGAGTGGGAGCGTCCCATTCAGGACGTTCGGGAGGTGGCGTTAGGATGGAGACGGGCGGCGGAGACTCGCTCTTCTCGCGCTCTCCGGCGTCGATAGCCTCCTGCTTGCGCTTCACGGCGTCCGACTTGCCCTTGTAGTAGTCGTAGAGAGAGAGCTGCTCCCAGCCTTCACTGCTGCCCCCAGAACACCACACATGTCATGCTCAAAATACACTGTAATTTCCTTAGCATTACAATTTCCTTAGCATTCCATACGAAATTCACAATTATTTCCTGCCTCGACAACATATACTAATTTCATAAGGTATGCAAAAAAGTTGCATACAAATTATTATACGATAGACACATGTTATCAAATAATCATGGGATGGCGACAAATATGGCGAAAAATACTAAATGCTCACGACATTGATAAATACTGACAAATGTTGTGTTGGAAACCTTAACTTATACTAATACTGAACTAATACATTAAGGCCCTCATTGAGAACCGAGAGGCTTTGAACAGACTTGGCTCTTCCCTATGCGTTTCTTCACAAATTAGAATAGACTTTACTCCACTCGTAAATGAGATGGCAACATGGATTTTTCCATGCTTACCCAGGTATTTATTTATAAACGGTGGACAGGAACAAAAAATATGTTAACTTTGTATTAAAAGAGTTTTAATGAGAGGAAATTCCAAGAAACTTTGAATATTATGTTCATCAAGTCTGCGACTTTTATACTTTTTTGGAGATTTAAACGGGTTGTAATTTGTATTCTCCATTGAATGGTATATACTCGGCATTCCTTGATCAGCCTCCTTGTTCTAAATATTATTTCTCGAAAAATAGTTATGATCGAGCCTGCTGATATGCGGAGGGAAAATCCCGCAAACTAGCTGCTCACATGGAGGCGTTGAGGAAGGCATGAGGGGAAAGAGACGTGGTAAATTACTCGACGGTCAGTTCATGACGGGCGGCATGGTGACGGCAAACTCAATGAGGGGTGAAGAATAATACGTGGCCAGTGGTCGGCCTAGTCCAATTAGTTATAGCCGACCGCTGGCCATTCCTCGGCCACCTAAAAGCGACCAGTTGCCACAAGAAAGGGGCTGGCTAGGATATCATATTACAAAGAGTACACGCTCGAGGGTAGCGACTGGCCGAGCTTCGGGCAGATCAAGAATTTTACACGATGGTCGCGAAAACCTCGCTCTCAGACTTCGCTGCATTCTGACTAGAAGCTTTAATTGGTACTTTAATAGTTCAGGCACACAGCGGCTGTGGTATAAAATTAAATTCAAGACTATTTCACAATCCACCACACCTAGGGCCCGTGTAGTACTCTATTCTACTTCGCAGAGGCCTCTTTCCCTTACAAAGTGTCTGAAATCTGCTATGTCGGCACGTGTACTCTGCCATAATCAACGCAATGCATTTGTTGCCACGTGTCGCACGTTTTGCCACGTGACCCACTTTTGGACGTGACGCACCTGTTCCTGGGGCGCTCATGGGAGGGCGGCAGGTAGAAGTTGTCGACCGCACGCAAGAGGCGCTCGGTGGGCGGGGCGGGGGCGGGGAGG
>NW_025946520.1:2094-113738 GCF_000764305.2 Hyalella azteca
TTTTTGAATACTATGCGTCTCTATACATAATTTAAATCACTTTTCCTGTTAAGTTTGTGTACTTACATACATTAAAATACGATTTTTCAAGTGTACGAATATTTATTTCCCCCCACTGTATAAGTGTCCTCCTAGCTAGGTTCTAGAAGCATCCTCCTAGCTAGGTTCTAGAAGCATCCACCTAGCTAGGTTCTAGAAGTGTCCTCCTAGCTAGGTTCTAGAAGCGTCCTCATAGCTAGGTTCAATAAGCGTACTCCTAGCTAGGTTCTAGAAGCGTCCTCCTAGCTAGGTTCAATAAGCGTACTCCTAGCTAGGTTCTAGAAGCGTCCTCATAGCTAGGTTCTAGAAGCATCCTCCTAGCTAGGTTCTAGAAGCGTCGTCATAGCTAGGTTCTATAAGTGTCCTCCTAGCTAGGTTCTAGAAGTGTCCTAGCTAGGTTCTAGAAGCGTCGTCATAGCTAGGTTCTAGAATAGTACCTACTCCTAGCTAGGTTCTAGAAGTGTACTCCCAGGTTCTAGAAGTGTACTCCTAGCTACGTTCTAGAAGTGTACTCCTAGCTACGTTCTAGGAGTGTACTCCTAGCTAGGTTCTAGAAGCATCCTCCTAGCTAGGTTCTAGAAGGCTGTATCGCACAGATAAGGTGTTTAGAATCACCCCGGGGGCAAGAACACATAACCCCTTCCTGGAGGCTAGAGCTGCATAACTTCAAGGGGAACAATGGGGATTCCATACTGAATTTGAATAATAATATTAATGGTCTTCGTTTGGGGGAGAGGGTGGCTTCCTGTTCACCTGTTCATTTAGCTCCGTTCAAGAATTAAAAGTTACCAGTTTTTGGAACTGTTGTCGTTTCTATCACAAATAATCATCAAATAATTGTTATCACCGATTTGTTATCAATTGACCTCAGAAGGTGATAACCGCCATCACCTGCAGTGAAGCCTGGAGGGGGTATGCTGAGGTGCTCGAGAGGCTGCTGCTGTTGCTGCGCAGCTGCAAGGTTTGCAGCTGCCGCCTGCGCCGCAGCAACTGTAACAAACAAATCATTTAGCCAAAATTTGCACGAAAACTACTAGAACATGAAATAACATGAAATACTACATAGTAAACATGTACACTATGCCAAATAATATCAATAACATGAAATACATAGTAAGCATGTAAACTATGCCAAATAATCTAAATAACATGAAATAATACATAGTAAACATGTAAAATATGCCAAATAACCTAAATAAAATAAAATACATAATAAACATGTAAACTATGCCAAACACTGACAACTAATGAAAGGGAGCTGAAGTGGCAATGTCGCCATCTTTTAGGCACCATATAAATTGAATATATTGAATATTCTCTGCTTGAGAATATTAAATATTCAAATAAATATGTATAAAAATAAATAAAATAAATATTTAATTTATTCTCAGCTTGTAGACACAGATGCATGCTTGCACTAACTCTAGACAAAAGACAGCCATCACAAAAAGTATTCTGGTAGAATAAAACTTATGATTTAGTTCAGAGATTATGGCGAACTTTACATCATAAATAAGTTTTTAATAGAAATCGCTGAGAGATGGTAAACTTTTCACGCGTGCAAAGGAATGGCTATGCATTGTTGAAATAGTTACAGATATTCATATGCCATGTTAAAATAATACATAAATTTTGTCATGCTTTCACTATTATCACAATTACGGGTATTTTTTCGTAACTTCGGGAGCATATATGTTTTGTTGTACGGTACTATTAATAGCCACTTCGATTCCCGTTTCAGTCATGTCTTCATCGTGCTTCAATGCTGCTTCAGGCATGCTTCAGCCATGTTTCAGTCGTGCTTTATTGACGTTTCAGTCATGCTTGTCATTCTTCAGTCTCTCTGACCCAACGGAGCGAGCAAGAGCCTAAAATATAAGCCGTGGCGGAAGGCAACTTTCGTTTGTACCGAGCAACAAAAATTATTACGGTACATGAATTTTCATACAAATTCCTACACGAATTTGTATATGACTACCTATGTACGAAAATCATCCACTTTTAGATGTTGGGGCTAGAAAGAGAATTGAAAAGAAGTCCGTGTAAATATGTTAATAAATTTGATGGCGCAGCAAGCAACTGGTTAAAGACGGAAAATATTGTCAGGCGGTAATGATAAAAATGTACGAAAAAAATAATCCAATGGAAAGTAAAAAGAACGAAGCGAAAATTATCTATAACGTAAGTAAGAGAAACGAGGCAAAGCATAACACTCAGAAAATGATCGAGACCCAATAATGACACACTTTCTTACTCAGGGCACGAGCAAAGAGCGGACGTACAGTAGAACTGATACGCCCTTTGCCTGTCCAAACAGGGTCTAGACAACTCGTACAACTGTAAGAGGTGCATCGCTATTGGGACATAGTATCGTTCATTTTACTGAGTGTAAACAGTGGAGCACTCACCGGGATGTGCGATACCGTCTTCTGAGAGACGCGTGTGAGGGAGGGGTTCATCATAATCATAGTGAGGATAGTGCGTACATAGTGACTGATGTGCTAAAACTGTACATGTGCTAACGTTACAGCTACCATCAACATTCAGCTACTACATGGGCTAATGTTACAGCCACAACATCCTGTTCCTACATTCATCCATCACCAACATCATGTTAAAATAATTCGTATATTGCACACTTTCCAGCAATATCCTACATTTTAAAAATTGCCTTGCTTCAATTATAAACTGACTATGAACTCTTTTCTCCATTCATTCATTCATAATTCAGAACATCCATGTTATTGATGTTAATTAACATTGTAGATTCTATTCAAGATAATTGAAAGGTAAGCAAGAGGAAACTTCAACAACATACCTCTCTTTTAACGAAGTCAAATAAAGCTGTCATAGGTTTATTATATTTGCAATCAAGGAAATAACTTCGCATATATCACCACACTAGGTAATGGTGATACTAAATTAATTAATTACGTATCACCACACTAGGTAATGGTGATACTAAATCAATTATTTACTAGTGATACTAAAGCAGACAATACTACGTGCGTGAATAGCACAACGCTAGCAATAAGACTTACACACAATGTAGATTATTTGACACCAGTCATAATCAACACAGCGTTCAACATGAGACAAGCTGATGAGCTATTTTACCCTCACTCGTTGGCTGACATTACATAAATAGACTTGCAGTCATAGAAGTTCTTTAATTATATTATAATTTTAGCTTTTTGCAGTATCAGGAATGATGAACTCGAATGTGAATTTCCGAGAGACTTAAGCAACGTTCAGGACTCACAACTTGACATCAATAATTTTCGGGACTGTAGAAAACAGGTCGACATTAACAGTTGTAAGTTAATATCATGAATGGCTTTCATAAATGTAGATGATGTCATAAAATCATCAAACGACCTTCAGTTATAGTGACTTGGCAAGCTACAGGATCTCAAGATCCCCAGGTAACATGGAACCAAAATTTCGTTCTGGGGCACAATCTAAGGACATGCTGAAGCACCACCGTCGACACCCACCATGACACAGAGAAATAAATTGAACTTTGAAAGGCTCAAACCCACGGCCAGCCCTTGTCATCGCGGTGCGGCTAGCGAAGGTGTAGTGCAGTGGCTGCTACCACTGCGCTAGAGTAACTGCTACCACTGCGCTACAGTGACCACCACTGATGTGCTTCAGCGGCTACTAACCACTGCGCTACAGCACCGGTAGCTGCCACCACTACACTACATTGACTGCTACCACTGCACTACAGTGACTGCTACCACTACACTAGAGGCACTAACCAGCCTGTTGTTGGTGCTGCTGTTGTTCGAGTTGTTGCTTTTGCTGCTCGAGTTGCTGGAGTTGCGTCGCCGCGTGCTGGACGAACGCATTGTGCTGCTGCTTGTAACCCTGTAATAACGGCAAAATATTGGCGAAATTTAACAAATAAAACATTGAAATGACCGCAAAATGTTGATCAACTATAACGGACTCAGCAATAGCAGCAAAATATCAAAAAATTATAAACATCAAACAATATAATAACAGCTAAACGTTGACTTTAAAACATTCCACGATGCTATTCAATAATTCATTATTTTTAGCCATAGAATGACATAAGATGATAACCTGAGTGGGTGGTGGTGAAGGTTAGAGCGATCCTCGCAGGTGGTGTCCAGGTGGTGGTGCTCACCTCGCAGGTGGTGTCCAGGTGGTGGTGCTCACCTCGCAGGTGGTGTACTGGTGATGGTGCTCACCTCGATGCTCACCTCGAAGGTGGTGTCCAGGTGGTGATGCTCACCTCGAAGGTGGTATCCAGGTGGTGGTGCTCACCTCGAAGGTGGTGTAGGTGGTGGTGCTCACCTCGAAGGTGGTGTCCAGGTGATGATGCTCACCTCGAAGGTGGTGTCCAGGTGGTGGTGCTCACCTCGAAGGTGGTGTCCAGGTGGTGGTGCTCACCTCGAAGGTGGTGTCCAGGTGGAGGGTGATGGTGTGAATGACCTGGGGGAATTCCTCCAGGTTGCGTTTCTCCAAGGCGGCCCAGGACTCCTTGGGGTTCTGGAGCTGCACCAGAATGTCGTCCTCCAGCTTCAGCTTGCCCTCCCACAGCGCCAGCAGCTGCAACAGTAATTAATATTGGTGAGGACGGGGGAAGAGCAACAGTGAGGAAAGGGGAACAGCAACAAAGATGAAGGGGAACAGGTGAACAGCAACAGTGAGGAAGGGGAACGGGTGTGCAGAAACAGAGGAAGCGTCACAGGTGGTTGCATGAGAAACAAACAGAGACCAATGGTGAAAACAGAGATCAACAGAGAGGTGACGCGCGAGACGAGCATAGAAAGGACAAGTAAATAGCAAGAGAAACAGAGAAGGAAACATGAACGAGCATGCAATTCTTTCCCATTAGTTATATTAATTTATACATATATTCATCCTATTTCCCAATTTTACACAAAAAGTCACCTTTTCAAGCTTAGCTTTCTTATCCTCGGGGGCAGAGTTAGCAGCATGACAGAACATAGGCACGAGAACATGTTGCAGTCTCTCCTTGAGCTCCACGCTGCCCTTGCGTACGCACGAGTGCAGCACGTCGTTCATCAGGTAAATTATGTGCAGTTTGTGAGCAAAAGGAGCTGAATGACACGTGGCTTTATAATTTAAATATTGGGCAATCCATTTGTTCCTTGGCTCGTCGGTGGCGTGGGTAAAAATCCAGAGTTTGCCTGCTGAAATGGAGTCTTTGGTGCAGGTTTCGGTGATGGTTGAAAGCAAGTCTGATAGTTCGGATTCCACCAAGTTGAGTTCCTCAGCTTCTTTCTTCAGGAGTTCTCCTTTGGCCACAAAAAGGCCTTCCCGAATCTGGGTTTCTTTTTGTTGCTGCAGAACCTGCACAAAATTACAGGTGATTTAAATAAAAAAGATTTCTGATGCAAATTCCTTAAGTTTGAAGAATTACATTTTTGAGGCCACTTTATAAATAAATTTTGTAAGGATTATTACCATAAGACGGCTAACAAACAGCCAGCAATCTAGCCACGAAAATTTAATGATTTGTATTCGAAAAAACTACGACAGTGAGTTAGCAGTTTTTTTGGCAGCCGACAGCCTAACTACAACATCCTGATGTTTATTTACAAGTGCTAGAAACTGTACAATTCCATAGCCAATGATGTGGTCTTCATTTAACAGTACAAAGGATCAGGTTCTATCATCGAGATGCAAACGGTCATTAAGGTCACGAGTGGTGGCATTAATGACTTTCATAAATCAACCTCTACAGATTATCATGCTACAGGACTCGTGTAAATGGCTACTGGGTAGTAGGTACTTCCGAGACCAGTAGTGTCAATACACGAGACAAATAGCACTAAATAGTGGCGGTTAGTAATTGAAAGTTATACTATCCGCCACTACTGGCCAGGTGTTTAAGCATTTCTACATTGAGGGGTTGATTGATTAAAAGACCATAAATGAAGAACCTCAGACACTTCCATGAAATCAACTCCTTAATGATGATAGCCACCAACCTGATGTTGGGCTGTGAGGTTCTGTTCGCTCTGTTTGATTTGATCCTGCAGAGTTTGCTGCTGCTGGACGATGGCTTCGATGGCAGCAGCGTTATTGGCTGTAACAACAGCTGCTGCTGCCGCCGCAGCTGCAGCAGCAGCAGCCGCTGCGGCAGCTGCACTCCCGCTGTCTGGGACCGGAGGTGGAACTGAGACGCTCTGTAAAAAAATATAAAATTTAAATATCCATTTAAAAAATAGATGTGTAAAAATTTACATTGGTAAACTACTCTAAACACTTTAAATGACTTCTTGTTCATTATATACAATAATTAGTTTAAAACTAACGCAGGTGATCATTAACATCAATTTATTAATCTACCATTAAAGATATCATTACCATCATTAATTGAGATAAAATGGTTTTAAGGGGAGCGTCTGGCCAAAAATTTTGGATTTTGGCTTCTCAGGTTTTTAGTCTCATTTTATTGATGGTAGAAATATGAAAAATTGAGACTCAGAAAAGTATCTGAAACGGTCTCGGAGTATTACAATCGAGCAATTTCATCTCAAGATCATCGATGAATCAAACTGGCTCCGTGACAACCTTGACAACAACGTCTAACCCTGGACTATACCGAGCAATGGCAAATGCAAAAAAGTGGGAGTTCTCCAAGAGGCCGGTGTAATCTATAAATTTTGCTTCAAAGATGGTTGTAGACTTCTTCATTATTTGGATTACATTCGGGTAATTGCAGTAACGACTACGACATTGGTCAGCCGTTTCTCCTACCATCTGAGACAAGCTCACAACCAGACCAGGTCTCAATGTATTACAAAGAAGCAACTTCATCTCAAGATCATCGATGAATCCAACAGGCTTCGTGACACTCTTAAAAACGTCAAAACCCTGAATATACGCAACAACGGTACCTGCAAAGAAGCAAGAGTTCTCCAAGGGTCCGATGTATTCTAATTTTTCCTAAAAGAAGGTTGGAGACTACTTCATTATTTGGATTATATTAGAGTCATTGGAGTAACAATTGTGACATTGAACAGCTGTTTCTCCTACCACCTGAGACAAGCTAACAACCAGACCAGGTCTAAAAGCATTACAAACAAGCAACTTCATCTGAAAATTGTTGATGAATTTAACAGGCTTCGTGACAACAACATCAAACTCCAAACTAAACGCGATAATGGCCCTTTCAAAAACGCAGGAGTTATCCGAGAGGCCGTTATAGTCTATAAAAATTTTTGCTTCAAAGAAGGTTGTAGAATTCTTCATCTTTTGGACTACATCGGACACTTTGGATCAACAACCAGGACACCGAGATGCTGTCTCATTAGCACCTCATCTAGCTACCTCATCTTTAGAATTGTCCGACTCTTTGATAATTTAAATCAACGAATTCTCTGGTTATTAATCGCACGCGTATAAATCAACAACTTCTGCCATCTAAAACTAAGATTCAAGATATATGAACCTCCTCTAGATTTACCACTGGTCACTAGTTCATTGTTAGGCATAGCATACTAGTACGTGGACAAAATCATTCTCAAGCTGAGGGAAATACAATGTACAAAAAGATTCATCAACATTACTAACTTAAAATTTGAATTCAATTATCCCAATTATCTTACCCATACCAACAGAACCTTGAAAAATTGATCAATTTTGTACACATCCATACAAATGCGTCGTGTCGGTCCTGATGTTGGAACAAAAAGATCATCCAATATCAGAGCTGATCCAATATGAGAATTGATCCAATATCAGAACTGATCCAATATCAGAACTGATCTAATATCAGAATTGATCCAATATAAGAACTGATCCAATATCAAAACTGATCCAATATCAAAACTGATCCAATATCAAAACTGATCCAATATCACAACTGATCCAATATCACAACTGATACGATAACAGAACTGACACAATATCAGAACTGATCCAATATCGAAACTGATCCAATATCAACTGTCCAACATAAAAACTGATCCAATATCAGAACTGAGCCAATATCAGAACTGAGCCAATATCAGAACTGATCCAATATCAGAACTGATCCAATATCAGAACTGATCCAATATCAGAACTGATTCAATATCAGAACTGATTCAATATCAGAACTGATTCAATATCAGAACTGATCCAATAACAGAACTGATCCAATAACAGAAGATCCAATAACAGAACTGATCCAATATCAGAACTGAAGCAATATCAGAAATGATCCAATATTAGAACTGATCCAATATCAGAACTGATCCAATATAAGAACTGATCCAATAACGGAACTCCTCCAATACCAAATGCCTGCTAGCCCTTGTAACACCAGCTCATATGGTGCCAGTGTCTCGTTGCTCCCTCAAGACCGAACTACTTCGTAGAGCCTACAACTGTTGACTAAAGTCTTTTGTAATTCTCTTTTCTGCCTTTGCCTTTGTTCACTTAGATTTATTCTTAGTTCCCTCAGTAACAAGCACCCAGTTTATAACACGTCACGATAATCTCTTTGTAGATAAATAATAAAAAATTAGAAATAACTGACCTCAACAACATGCATTTATCTTAATAATAATAATAATAACAAAACAATAACAATAGTCAATAGTATAAGTCCCACCTGAGGAAACTGAGGGGTGGGAGGCGGCTGGTCAGGGAGGGAGGGAGCCGAGTAAGGGTTGCGGGCCTCGCCAGGAGGATGAACGGAGAAGTTAGAGTTCTCCTGAAAATAATGTTCTTCTGGATAATGTGGTTCATTGACTTTTTCAACTATTTTTATGTCTCGAGCTTTGATTATGATTTTATTTTGCCAGGTTCATGGGATTTTTTAAATTAATTTAGCCACACAGCAAAGCCCGAGTTTCACATATTCATACTGTCATTTCAGAAATTTATTATGAATTTAGGTAATATTGATTATTTTGGGGCACACTAAATACTGTACAATATTTACTGTATTGTTGTTAAATCGAAACCAAAAGCCTCTTTCTGATGCCACATGAGGGAGGAAAGAAGCTTGCCATGCATGGCGCGAAGTAAACAAGTCCAAAGTAAATAATTACAAAGCAAAACTATTTTGTGCAGTTTAATGAGGTTTTGATACTTGCAAAGCAATTATCATCACATCCAGAGAATGAGGTAGTACAGCAAGTAGTGACACTGTGGCAGTGACACAAAGATGTCACTATGTCCACTTAATATGGGTGAAGTAAAGCATCATTTACCCTCTAACTACGGGCCTATTATCTGTACAATGATATATGTGAGTATAGGTCTCATGAAATAGTTAAAATTCGTAACGAAAGATAATTTTGCTGCTTTATTGATTGTACTAGCAATCTGGGATTGTCTAGCTAACTAAGGAGCTTCTAGGATTGTCTAGATAACTAAGGAGCTTCTAGGATTGTCTAACTAACAAAGGAGCTTCTAGGATTGTCTAACTAACAAAGGAGCTTCTAGGATTGTCTAACTAACAGAGGAGCTTCTAGGATTTTCTAACATTCATTTCCATAACAATGTGATGAATATTTAGGCCATTTGCTTTGTCTTAATATTCTTGGTAAATTTGCGGTGCAGGCAATCGAGTTATTTTAGAACAACAGAGAGAGGCTTAGATATGTCGTCAGCGCAGCAGTTGACCTAGAGATGAACAAAATGCTTACCAAGCAGTTAACATTGAGTTACCAAGCTCAGTCAATGTTGAGTTACTAAGTAGTCACCATGAGGTTTAGTTACCATGGAGTTGGACGAGACAGACACGCTGGCCATGCTGCTGGCAATGTTCTGGTAGGAGTCGCTGACGGGAGGTAGATGAGGGGGTGGTTGCTGGAGCATGGCTTGTTCCTGGGGGGCTTGTTGCTCATACTGAATGATAATAACAAACTAATTAACCTTATGAAAATAATTAGTAGGATAATAACAGAGATAAAAGCTGGCAGTATGAAAATAAGTCAGTTGTATAACTATACTATGGAAAATGACAGAGCAAAAACATGTTCAATTGCACAACAATAACAAATAAAAAATCATGATGAAATAATCCAATTGTACAAAAAATAAAATATGAAAATGATCCAATACCATTGTTAATGGGCAGCTGAGTAGGTACAGTATTGATTTCAGAAATAGTCCAGAAACCAATATATATGTTACAATTTACTTGATAAATTTAACACCAGCAAAAATATTTGTTTGGTATAGATAAAGGGCAGCTGTGTTAATAAAAATTTTAATTCAAAAAGATGGCAGTTGTAAAATTTTACTCTAACGTAAATAAGAGAGTGAAGGATAATTTTTCACTTTAAATTACGACAGGTGCCTTAACATCTTTTAAAGCTTTTATTGATGCAAATTAATGATCTTTTACCAAGATATTCCCACTAAAGTTTTTGAAAGCTGATGACTAATTATGCCTCATATGAACATTTATTGAAGAAAAAGAATAAATAGTTGATCTGTTACAATAGAAATTCCTCCTTTAAGTGCAAATAATTGGCAAACAAAAGGTAAAAAAGTGAATTTTAAAGAAATAAGTTGATGATTGCCAAGCAAATAACAATTAATCCAACCTGATCTGGATAACGGGGAGGAGGAGCGCTAGAAAAATTGTCATGCCGAGCCTCTCCATTATTGGAGGAGTATGGCGAGGGGTGTGATGTGAGGTACCCGGCATACCCCATAGGAGGCTGGGATGAAGGAGGGTATGGGGGCTGCTGATGTATTGATGATGGGGGGTATGGGTAGTTAGGGTACTGGGCAGCTGTAGGGTATGCAGCAATAGGAGGTGGGTATGTTTGAGGTGTGTTCTGGATGTTGGAGAGGGACATGTTCTGTTGGGGGGGCGGCAGCATGTGCTGGGGCGGCTGGTGCTGTTGACGGTGCTTGATGACTGAAAGTTGATCCAGTTAATTAATTTGTTATGCATAAAATGAATGATCTGATTCTCATACTTTGATTTGGTCTAAAGATACAACTTAGACTGAAAATTGATCCAGTTAATTAATTTGTTGTGCATAAGAAGGATGATCTGATTCTCTTACTCTGATTTGGTTTAAAGATACAACTTAGACTGAAAGTTGATCCAGTTAATTAATTTGTTATGCATAAGAAGGATGATCTGATTCTCTTACTCTGATTTGGTCTAAAGATACAACTTAGACTGAAAGTTGATCCAGTTAATTAATTTGTTATGCATAAAATGGATGATCTGATTCTCATACTTTGATTTGGTTTAAAGATACAACTTAGACTGAAAGTTGATCCAGTTAATTAATTTGTTATGCATAAAATGAGTAATCCGATTCTCATACTTTGATTTGGTCTAAAGATACAACTTTGAACAAGTATTTCATTTCAAATTTTATAATGCTGAACCATATACGGTAGTGAACAGTATAACTGTTAGAGAATTACCACTACAGCTTCAATTTTCAGCCATACTTAAAAAAACCTGGGAGTTACATGGCATTAAATGTGCTTCTATGTTAATTAGCAAATTATTAACAAATCATAATATACCTATAACAAAATAATAATGCCTGGAAGGAATCATACATAATATAAACATGAATTTCACTGTCAACTTACTTGCTTGTTCAGTTGTGACTTTGAATTGGTAATAGTTGAAATAATCTCCACCAAATAAAAAACTGAACTTGGGATTTTCTTTCTGCTTGCTTTTGGTCATTTGCTCAAATTCAGGTCCATTGCGAGCCACAAACTGGGCAAGCTTGTCTATGATATTCTTCAGCTCCTGATCTGTGAACAAACAAAAACAAAATTATAACAAAATAGAAAAGTGTCTACAGATCCTTTTTTCGAAATATTAGGCTGATTCACAGATGAAAACAAAAGCTAAACAAGAGATACCATCTCATGCAAAATATTCCATGGGCAGTTTTGATTCATTTATGGTTGGTTGCATGTTGCAGAAATAACAGCATATTGCAGAAATAACTGCATAGTGCAGAGATAACTTCATACTGCAGAGATAAAAAAAAAAAATAAGTTATCATTCTCAACACAAAAAAAGAGCCCCTATTTATGAAATTCTATCCTGGCATATCTTCAAGTTTCACATAAGCTCACAACCCTTTCCTTATTTGATATTTCAGTCATGACAAAGCAAAATGGCATACTTTTGTCTGCAGTTTCAAGTCTTTAGAGAATTTTACTGAACACAATATTCCAGATTGAGGTTTTAAAAAATTTGTTATATAACTCACTATTTTGCTATAATATATCATGTGCTTACAGCTTAACTAACATGTAAAAATTTTATGCAACTGGTTATTATGGAATAAATATGGATAAAAGTTTCAATTTGGAATATTGGGCAGAAGTATCCAATACATTAATCATAAGAAAAACAATTGTTTCATGGGTGGTTTACAAAACTCAAATGCAAGAATGTGTTATATTTTTCTCAATTGTTACTGAAAAATTAGGAAAAGCCTATAGGAAAAGACTATACTGTAGGTCTGTAGGGAGAACAATTTCTGCTTTATTCACAAATGGCTTCTGCCAGTCTGGCTTTGCCATATTTTCCAGTTTGATAATTGCACTGGCCAAAGGCCTAATCATCAATGGCAATAATGCCCAATATTTAATATTTCATTACAAGCAATAATGAATTCTTATACAATAGATTTTTAGAACTATTTTTGACTTTACATTTTCTGCCAGAAATGGGTGTTGATATAAAATATAAATATGTATTTAAAAATTGAAATAAATGCTAATAGTCCATCTTCTAAAGCAGGGGTCTCCAAACTTTTTTCACCAAGGGCCAAGATCAAGCTTACTGAAACCTTCGCGGGCCGGAGAAGTTCGTGGGCGGAGGGAAGGGCAGCATAAATTACGAATAAAATTCGATAGTCAAAATTAGCATCCAGCTTGTCTGCAAGAAGCTTTCCTTTGACTTACGAATAGTTTGACGAGTGTTTTGTATCATAATGTCTCCGAATGTTGCACTCTTTCAGCACTGCAATACTATCATTGCATATTAACCATAATGCTTTGTTACCAACTTATCAAACTCGATAACAAAGTAGCATGCATCCAACTTTTCCTTTAATTCACGGCATTCAGAGCCCACATTTCTCTTCTTTCCTGGTCCCGACATTGTCACCCGAAACACTTCCAAACTTTGGTTCACACTGGCAAGCAGACCAGGACGATAATGTTCTCCGCAATCAAAGGGTCTTGGGTGGTTCATGGCAACACTTGTAAATATTTTATCAATTTTTAGAGACACCAGTCACACCCATTTACTGTTTTTTAGTTCATGCGTAATCAGAAATAAACGCCACGTTCGATTTTTGTACACATTTTGTTGACATACGAGATACCCTCGGCGGGCCGGATGGAACCTAGCCGAGGGCCGGATCCGGCCCGCGGGCCGTAGTTTGGAGACCCCTGTTCTAAAGTTTTCAAATTCCCAAAATTTGAGAGGTGGGTGATGGATAGGCATAGCTCGCATAGGCTACCATAGGCCTAACCAGTAACCAGTAACCAGAAGTTCAGAAAAAGAAGTTCCATAGTGGCAAACCAGAGCTTTTTTAGAATCAGTTCATTTTTAATTTCCTCATTTACTCGAGATTTAAACCAATTTCTTAAGTATGATAATGCTGGTAGCCTACTGCCTATCCAGGATACTTTAATGGTCTACATGTTAGGACTCAAAAATAAACTTGAGGAGTTGATGGAGAGTCTAAAAAACTCTCTGCTTTGCCACTATGATTTTCAAGAACAACCAGATGTCACTGTCAGAACTCAAAATTAACAACAAATTCCAACACAGAAACACAAACATGATTTACACTTGAAAATAAAATTTATTCTCAATACTCAAGGTCAAATTCTACTAAAACATTGGCATGAAAAATATGATTACTAGCTACATGAATAAATATCAACAACATATTACCTGGTGGTGGCTGTGGTAAATCCATGGTTAATATTTATTGAAACTTGAAGGGCGAGTAATTAATTATTATATTATTAAATAGCAGGTGCAACCTAGTTGCAGATGAGACTTAATAAATAATTAATTATGATTATGAATAAGAGCCAGTCAGCCAATGAGGCTATGAGCCACTGTCAAGCCACTTGGCCACAGTAGTAGGCACTGAAACACCAAACACGAAATGCTACTTATCCGGCAACGGCAAGCGGCATCATGTCGATTATCAATTGATCATGATTAGCAGACAAGATCGGGGTAGGCCTATATTTACACGTAACATGAAGAATGATAGCCTATAATATAATAAATTAATCTAATCAATGATGATACTTCAGCTATGTTTTAACATAGAAACGTCATTCTTATATTTCACGGACGACTAATGAGTACAGAATGAGTTAGTAGGATAGTAGCCTAGACCCTAGATTCATTTGGAAAAGAAAAGCCGCATCGCCTACTTCATACGGTACTGAGTTCCGCCGGACGGAGGACCAAGCCATTTTTCATGACCCAACTACCGACTGCTGAAATGATCGAACTAACTATCGTTCTGCTACATTGAATCTTTACAAACATCATTCAAAATTCCGAACGAATGACATTAAAACATAATGAGTTGAAAGAAGTCTTTCAAAAATCGAATTGAACGAGTGTTGAGAATTAGTCTTATCTCTGAAACTGCTCAATTCGTCATTTCATGCGTGATCAATCGCACAAAATTTAAATAGCATAAATTGCCAGAAGAGAATGAAGCACAACCGGCAGAGTTGAAAATGAAGTTCGAGCTCGCAGGCGAGTTCGCACGCGAGTCGCTGAAGTGTCGAATCGGTGTTCGACCACTGAAGTGTCGAATCGGTTTATTTGCATGACAAGTTGTAGGTATCAAACACGAAGAAACATAGCAATAGTTTATGCCTTATTCTGTGGTTTGTATAAACACTTCATTACAGAATACTAATTGAATGACACGTTGTGTAACTTCATACATGAAGGAAAGGATATATTGAGCGAGAGGACTCGATCGCCATCAAGCGAATGTTGCCGGAAAGCGGGAGCCACACCAAAGCTCTAAATAACGCGCGAAATTTCAGTATAGGCTGGGACTCTTATCGTGCTAGTGTGGGCTGTTGTTTGTTCGTATTCCTTTGGTTATGTTTTATTCTTATGATAAATTCTATTATAAAATTGCAGTGTGTAAACGTGCTAGTTACTGTAAAATTATACTGAGAGTTATCGAGGATGAATGTTTACGAAAAAAGTTTCGATACCGAAACTGTGAAACAAGCTCAGCCTCACGAAACGCAGGGATAGGCTACGCCATTCACGAAGCTGAGACGCCATTCTTATCTCATCTGGCTCTGGCATCTTCTTAAACTTGACGAATACTCTATGCTTTGATGTCTAATTGCAGGTTAATCATTCACTTAATCATCTCTTAATGTTTATTTATACTGATGAGACATCATTTAGTAACATTGACGGCTAGCTATTTTCTTTTATTAGGTATATTATTTATGCTAACTTATTTTACTCTTCGGTCTATTCCCTTTATTTTTGTTAGGTTATAATGTATAGACATTAGACAGCCTATTGGCTCTACGTGTACGTGCACGCACACTGAAAACGTCCCCACTAGCCCAGTAAATGAAAATGATATTAGGTATGTTTTGATTGATTCTATTTCTATTCAAGTTTTTTTTTTACTTTGTTATTTATTGAAATTTCCCTCGAAGTTTGACTTACGTCAGTTAGGCTACGTGTTCGTTTGAACCCTGAGCGGCAGAAGCCACGGCCACGGCCCAGGATAATTGCTTCGTAGAATAATAATAGTAATTTGAACTAATGTTCAAGTGTCTTGAAATAGAAATGTATTTTCATTAGTAGAGTTCTTGTAGAATCAAATTTATTCATATTCTTTCATTTTTGATCAGCTTCCGACCCTCTTAGATTTAACAACCTATTCAAGGCTATTGTCTGTATTGAGTTAAATCAGGGGTTCCAAAACTTTTTCTGGCTGGCGCCCGCTTTGGCTCCCCAGTGAATTTCTAGCGCGGTAGCGCCCCACACAGACATACGCCTCTTTCTTGAAATTTAGTACGCTGCAATTTTAAAAGATAAAGGTTAAACACAATTGTGATTTGTGTATTTCACAAATAGAACCCTATTTAGTGAACCAATATGTTTTTCAGCTGTTTTCACTGTTTCAGCACTAGAAACCTAGGACGTCGCGGGCGAATTTGCGGCCGGACTCGTGGCCGGTCTCACGACCAATCTCTAAATTCAATTATCAAGCAATACAGTATCTCCCAAACTGGCAAACTAATGAACACAGCTCTATGAAACTTGGAACACGTATTCATCAAAACCGAACGGTGATGTTTAGCTCGTAATTTTTTTTTTAATTTCACCTTCATTCGTGAGTTACGCGTATATTGCGAAACAGGCCGAAATTCGCAGTGGTCAACGAATTTCTTTCAAACTATTGAACAGATTTGAACGAAATTTTGAAAACACATTCCTAACTACAAAACGGTGATTTTTTTAGCTCATAAAATTTTTTCGATTTTACCTTCGTTTGCGAGTTTTTTTCATTTCACCGTCATTCATGATTTCACACTTATATTCGTCGATTTCACCTTATATTCGGCCCGTATCGACGTGTAATTTATCACTTAAGTTCGCGGCGATCAGGAACTTTCTTCTAAACTACAGAACAGATTCCAACGAAACTTTGTGTATAAATACCTAACCTCTCAACGGTGATGTTTAGCTTGTGACATTTCTATTTTGCTTTCGTTCGCGAGTTATACAGATATAGGAGGAACGACCTGCTTTTCTACCGGCCGGTTCAACCAAGAGCCTTTATACGTATAGCCGTATAACTCGCAAACGATGGTAAATAGAAAAAATTGTAAACATCACCGTTGCTGAGGTTAGGTATTTAAATACAATGTTTCGTTCAAATCTGTTCTGTAGTTTGAAAAAAATTTATTGATTATTGTGAAGTTAAGCACGTATTGCTGTTTAAATCACGAATAAAGGTAAAAAAAAATCGCGAACGAAGGCACAATAGAAAAAATTTTCACGAGCTAAACATTACCGTTCGGAGTTAGGACTGTAAATTCAAAATTTCGTTCGAATCTGTTCAGTAGTTTGGAAGAAATTACTTGATCACTGTGAATTTCGGCCCGTATTGCCACATAAATATGGCATAAACAAACGACGGCAAAATTCAAACAATTTTCACGAGCAAAACATCGTTTGGTCCTAATGAATACGTGTAGGTACCAAGTTTCATCGAGTTTATTTCATTAGTTTGAGAGATATTCCTTGATCATTGAATTTGGAAATTGGTCGTTAGACCGGCCGCGAGTCCGGCCGTTAATTTGTCCGAGAGGTAAACCCAGGAAAGGTTAAAAAGACAGATCTAGGTGAAAAAACCATCGTTGGGAGTCATGATGTGCTGCACGTATTGTGTGCAAATCGTCAAACAAACGTTCGAACTTCTGACACTGACTTCGGACTATCTCCCCTCTACCGCCCTCTTCTTCCTTACCGCTCCCAAAATCTTTTCACCGCCCCTAGGGGGGCGATATCGCCCACTTTGGGAACCACTGAGTTAAATCGACTTACTTTCGAGAGTAATACTTTTGGCAATGTTTGTACTGACAAATTATTGAGAAAATTATCAACCGAGTGGAATGTAATTATTTATATGAATATTTTTGCAGGTACTACGAAATAAACTGATTTTAAATAGCTAGAGCTAATTAGCGTTCCTGGAGGTGAAGCTGGAGCCCATTCGTCACATGTGAACATAACAACGTGAGTAAGCTTTATTGCGTGAGTGGATTCAAACGTACAACGCTAAGCATTCTATGTTGTGAACATTGTGTATAGGTATGTAAGTCACAGTAACTGGCCGTCCAAAATCATAAAGTTGTGTGTTACATACTTCTCCGTTTTATTAGAGTTGCTTAATTAATAAACGTTAGAGTCTTATAGAAATGCGTGATGGTGTGAAAATGTGAAATTAACCAATATTATTGCTTGTCTAAATAATATGCGTTTAAAAATTACTTTTTAAAGACAACACTTCTGAACAATCCAGTGTCTTGGATGTTATAAATGTACAATGAATTTCTAATTTTATTTTCAAATATAAAAAATAATTTTCAAAATTTTTTTAAGATATCAAAATTTTGTAAATTTTCAAAATTATTTATTCTGTCAATTGATTCATGCATTGTCTCTGACTTTATGCAATTGTGCAAAATTTTAGATCAATTGGACAGGTCAAATTGTGTCATACGGTATATGGATTATAAGATTTGTAGCAGACAGACAGACAGACAGACAAACAAGAAGTGAAGTTAAAGAGAAGTGTTGTAAATAAAATTACAGTAAAAGAACGGCCTAATCTTGGTCTATTTTTGGTCATAAAACCCAAAACAATATTAACTTTTTGTGTATATTGCATATCGTTAATATTTATAGTACGTACATATTTTTTGCCGATCGCGGGACAAAAACTTAAGCGTTACCGCATGCTTCAAAAATGCACGTAAATCGGGTTTCCTGCATTAGCGCTTCCTGTTGATGAAAAGCCGAAGTTCTAGTGCCACATGCGGTCTCAGAGCTCCTTGTCTTGTCAGCGTTATTGCTTCATGCCACTTGTATGCCTTGAAATGTTTTTAGATTTTATCAGTAGATGCAATTACCCAGAACCATTTTCCAACTTGAAATCGGTCAATATTATTACCGGGACCAATTTCCGACTTGATCCGTCGATTCTATTACCGAGACCACGATTGTTCTTGTTGATAAAATGATCTGTGTTTTCATAAGTCGAACGTCGTGTAACTATCTTCATGAACGGTGGCCCAGTGTTTAAAAATGTAAAAAATAAAAAATTTTGTATCCATTATTTTAAATGTTCTTGAATCAGTTCACTGTGCCTTTTATAAATTTCTTAGCGTACATATCATAATATTTTTTTTCTGTCTTCTGTATTCTAACGTAATTCTGTATGTGCAGGTTACAAGGCTGGCAAGTTACTGCTCATTCAATTGAAGATCCTCATTTGACCTGCAGTAGTCAGCGTTAGACACTTCAAGTAAACAACTTGAAGTACTGTCGAATTAAGACGGTCCTATCATACAAATAACAACTACGAATGTCAATGCAAGTCCTACAGGAAGCGGGGCTGAGTCCCTCACTTACACAGCTAGACGACAGCTTTCAAGCTGCCGCCACTGGCTTAGGTGGTCTTATGTCCACAATGAGAATTGAACACATTGACTCTGCCAGGGAGACGATGGTCTCAATGGACGCGCTGTCCGCACGACATCAGTTGCTTATGGCGACCAGCGCAGCGTTTATAGCGGCAGCTGAAAAGGCTGGAGATACTGCCAAAGCCTCGACCTGCCGCACGAGGACAAATGAGCTCTCGAAGCGAGAAAGCAATCTTCAGGTTTCATTAAAACAGAAGCTCTGCGATCTAGTGGACCGAGTTACCACCATGGATGCCGCATCACGAGATGGAAGAGTTCGGTCTGCCAGTATAAAAAACCTACCAAGGCCTGCCATGGAACAGACGGCAGACAATAAGGAACCAGAAGTTGCTCTGGCCCGACTTGCAATGGAACGCAGCGACATTGATTCCGTACCCATCAAGCTCGAAGCCGAGGAGAAAAATGTTCAGGATAGGAGCGAATCGTGCAAATCCATTCGAGGGAGCATTTCCCTACAATCGGCCCATTCTCGAGTAGGAGATTGGGTCGCCACTCCAACGTCAGGGATAAACGAAGAAGTAAGTGAGTTCGTGAAGAACTCAGACAGCGCTGCGCCCGCCATCGCCATGCGAGACGAAACTGCAGCGGAAACCGAAGTTGTACCTGTCAATACAACGGAAGAAACGTGCCATCAATCCTCTAAGATTCGTGCTCCTGAGGTCGTCAGTAGCCCCGTAACAGACCCCGTCCTGAGATCCCTGCTCATCGCCGAACTGAAGAAAGCTCCTAAGAACCCATACGCAGGCGAGCTACTGCAGTTCCACCCCTGGCTTCAAAGCCTGTGCCAAAGGATGGACGCGTTACAAGTGCAGCCCCTCGATGCCATAGAGGTATTAGCCAGCCATTCGACGGGTGCACCGCTTAATATAATCAAGATATACTCGATGGACAAGCTCGATGGACAAGCCAAATTGCAGCATATTCTCAACGTGCTCAAAGAAAGGTTCGGTTCGAGCCAAATGATTGCTGATTATTGGTATGATAATCTTCTCCTAGCTCCGAAGATTGGAGATTCAGATCTCAACATGGTTCGGAAACTAAAAACTTTCGGCAAGTTATGCCAATCCGTGAGCGACGCCATGGAGTTGGCTCCAGATCTGCGCTTGCTGGACATGTATTTAGGGCTGAAACCGGTTATACAAAAGCTGCCTGATTTTGTATTTTCTCTCTGGCTTACGAAGTGCTCGAATTATGAAAAAAGTTTTTTGCAGCACCCTAAATTCCAAATATTCTGTGATTTTATCAAGAGCATTTCAGACAGGCTGAGGGACGACTCCGAAATCTTGTCTGACTCCGAACACTTGCCTTCTTCTCATCCCAACACGAAGATGACACGCGTACTACTAGAGAGTTCTGAAGCTCATAGACCCTGCGCCTTCCATCCTGCAAGTGCCCACGAGACGCTGGAATGCTTTGCTGTGAAAAAGATGGACTCTGCTACCCGGCGACGTTTCATGCAAGATAAGGGATTATGTTACCGCTGCCTGGGTCCACACCGCGCCGCGGTGTGCAGAGAGGTGGTAAAATGTGACTCTTGCGGCAGTAGCAAACACCACACCCTCGCTCACTCCCGGCACGACGAACCATCCAATGCAAATGTAAACGCAACACCAAGACCCAGTCATCCGCGTGACTATCCGCGCAGCAGACAAGAAGGGCGAAGCTTTAGTAAGGTTGTTCTTGCTGACGTTTACGACCCGCTTTCGGAACGCACTTGCCGAGTGTACGTGATTATTGCCGAACAATGCAATATATCCTTCTGCTCTCCCTCGCTCCTCGATGAGTTTGGTATCACTGGTCCGAGGCTTTCGTATTCTTTGAGGACGTTAGCCCCCCCAAGTGGACCGAAATCGGGCCGCTTCGTGAACAACCTTATGATCAAGGGTGTGACAGAAGAGAAGAGTTTCAATCTGCCGCGGCTCATCGAGATCAATAATATTCCCGACCTGAAGTACGAAGTGGCAACAAGGGAAATTGTGGAGGATCATCCACGTATTTCCTGCTACGCTAAGAATTTCCTGCCACTGGACTCAAGAGCTGAGGTCGCCATCATACTAGGAGCCGACAGCAATCACCTGTTGGCTAAAACTTTGAAAACCACCAAACCACCATACGTGTATCAGACGCCACTTGGCTGGGCCTTGGTCGGTGCGATCAAGCACTTGGACCCCGTATGTACGGACATGGTCTCGCTTACAGTTCATGCTACTGTGCATTACGACTAGTCATGTACTCAATGTAGCGACCACTCACCCACTCAGTGAATGTAGCAATCACTCAGTTAGTTTATTGCTCTAGAAAAACGTATTTTTACAGCAAAAAAATTCCCGAGAATAGGATCTGTCGCTTAACCCTCTACGGCATGACATGAGTAACCGGAGCAATATTGTCACAATACTTCCCAAAAAGTGTACGTTCCAGTGAGCGTAAAATGACTTGCGCTGATGGTTGCCGCCACGTACGGCAAATTTAAAATGTTCTCTGTTGCGTAAAAACGTCCTCAGGTTGCTACAATCAATAGTTTACGTATAATTCAAGTTGAAAGTTATGTTCCCGGAGAGTAACATATAGCGATAGATGGTTAAAGATCATTACTCCTGTAAATGAGTTTAATGCGTGTAAATCACGTAGGGCATTTAGACTCACCCATAACTAATAAATTTGTAATCATATTTCTTCTCCCACCACGAATGTGCCATGAATATTTTTTGACTCTTGATACTAGTACCGAGATAGCGATCATTAATTTTTAAACACTTATAATATTATTTCTAATCAAGTGTCTTTGACATTCTGTCCAGGAACGGCGGCCTTGCACTTCAAAATCCGTATGTTATTTAAGGAAGAATATGCTCAGTGCTTGGTTTTCTTTTGATCAATTTCTTCGCTCAAATGCCATATTATATGCTTAGTGTTAGGTCTATTTTGGTATAAATTTATTCTATGATTACATTGCTCCGCTGCACAGTAAATGCCATACAAAGTAAAGAGCTTCATTTGACCTGCATTAAACGGTGACATCGATAAATTTCTCAGCTCAAACGTCATATTATGCTTAGTGTCGCAATCCTTAATTGCATAATTTGAGCGCTCAATGTACGAGCTTAATTTAATTCCCTCACTGGGCGTGAGATTGTCACCCTGGCAACGGTCGAGTTATCGAAGGCACAGAGATGGGAGCGACGAACTGTGGGTTCGAACGCTATACTTGTGAGAATATAGCGTTGCTGCTCCTAGGCGAGGCAAACAGCATTGTTTTGAACGCGTAGTCCAACATAACCAAGGTATCTGTTGCCTGTATCGCGCATACAACCCAGGCTCGGACGAATTGCCTTCGGCTGACTTCAAAACTCATTTGATTTGAGTGCAGGGGCTACCTCGAAATTCCAATGCCCTACTACTGTATATTGTCTCAATAATATGAATATATGAATCCATTTCCGGTACTTATAGTATGTTACTAGATTGAGCTGAGGTATAAAATTTTTGAATCCTCAAATTCTAGTTCGATTTTCTTAAGAAGTCATATAAACATCATTCATATGATTCCATGGCCGGCACTTTGAACCTCAATGTGTAATAATATTTTCGAACACGACTTCTTTAAAACCACGACTCCTTCTCGACCACGACTCCTCGACCACTTCTTCTCGACCACGACTCCTTCTCAACCACGACTCCTTCTCAACCACGACTCCTTCTCAACCACGACTCCTTCTCAACCACGACTCCTTCTCAACCACGACTCCTTCTCAACCACGACTCCTTCTCAACCACGACTCCTTCTCAACCACGACTCCTTCTCAACCACGACTCCTTCTCAACCACGACTCCTTCTCAACCACGACTCCTTCTCAACCACGACTCCTTCTCAACCACGACTCCTTCTCAACCACGACTCCTTCTCGACCACGACTCCTTCTCTACCACGACTCCTTCTCTACCACGACTCCTTCTCTACCACGACTCCTTCTCTACCACGACTCCTTCTCTACCACGACTCTCTCTAGACCACGACTCCTTCTCTCCTTCCCTCATGACGAACGTTCCGAGTTTCCGTGCTTCGTTCCCTCGTTGGCTTGTCGGAGTGGCCGACAAGAAAATCTCGTGTCCGGCAAATAAGATTTGCGCGTCTAATGCCGTCATCCCGGTCAAAGGAAGCTCTGCGGACGCTGGCCGGTCGCCACTCAAGCTTCATATCCGCGACCTCGTATTGAGTTACTCACCCCAGGACCTTTGCTCCAAAATGTCCTACAGGAATTAAAGTGAAAAAATTAAAATGACCGATAAACTATATCGTCTAGCGATGAACAATTTGAAATAAATTTATCAGAAAAAATTGCATTCAGGGTTAGTCGTTTGAGAAGGTTTTTAATTGATGCAGTATTGCGAAAATTTTCGTGGCACAAGAATTTATGAGAATGTAAGTAATTGAAGTGTATAAAATCACTCTTTGCTCAACCAACATTCATAAAGAAAATACTTTATAACAAATAGATTAGGAAAGAAAGATTCCTGTTACCTTTCACGATGTAAGTTTCATATATTTACATGTTTTGTACTAATGTCACTTGCGTTAAAGTCATGTTACATCATGTCATGTGACTTTACTCACGGTGAAAATATGCCGCCGCTTAAACTATTGTTAACAACAAATGTGATTTAATGCAGCATAGGTGATTTTTAATAATTATTGCAGGTAAATGGACGCGAATAATAAATCAGCTACAGAATGGTGCAGTCGTGTAATAATTCAAATAAAACGATCGCATCAAATAAGCAACTTGAATAAATGGATCAAGCGAGTGAAGAAAGACCGTCTTTTGACAATAAAAGTGTGTTACGAGACAAGTAACTTAGTAAGCTAGCAAGTTCATGTTTGTCAAGCCTTTTGACATATTCGTGGTCAATTGCAGAATAAAGATTTTTAGAGCTACACTGGTCACTCGCCGCTTTATACCCATCAGTATGAATATCAGCATCTCAAATAGTCATCAGTGTGAACATCAGTATCTCAAATTCTCATCAGTATGAACTTCATCAGCACCGTAATGATTGCTGTCCATCATTGTTATCATTGAAACTCGCAATAACCGGGATTGCAACTAGGAAAGGAAAATGTCTTCACGGCAATCCAGACAAGAAGTGGAGTCCCAACTAAAACGTTTCATTGATATCTTAAGCATGATTTTTAACGTTCAAAAAATGGCTTTAAAAGAAACAACACTTTGACTTCTGACGGTAACTTTCGTTACCAAGCCTGTAGGTACAAATAGCATTGACGACTGGTAATGTGTCTGTGGACAAAGCTTGGAAGTGTGGTTCACTGGCACTGAGTGTTCGATTGCGCTTTTTCAGCTGGAGCTTTGGGAAACTTAAATATCCATGCTTTCTTTATGATAAATAACATCTACCTATAGTAAGAACAAAATACAAGCTTCAAAAAAAAAATAATAATAATAATAAATAAAATAGAGATACAACAAAAATTCGAATCGATTTCAAGGAATCTTTCAAATAACTAGGCTGTACGTATCATGTAGAAGACCACAAAAAATATTAATATTGTCTTAGAATGGTGAACCATTCCGGCGTTTTTATTTGCCACTATAAGCATAAATGCCAACAAAGACTTGCCCGCTTTCCTGTCTTTGGCTTCCCACAAAACCAGTCTTTGAAGAGGACGACTTTTGAACGCATGCAGGCGTCAAAATCTCCCTGTTCGACGAGAACAAAATTTCAATGAAGCAGAACCCGCAACTGAAGAGCGACCGACTTCCATTAAAATGCCGCATTCAAACGAAAGATTTATTCTTAATAATTATAGGCAAGGCAAAGACGGCCTTCACTTGGCCTACTATAATACGAATATAATTTTTTGTTAGGTTGAAGAGCGCCTAATTTGCGTGCCGTTCTTCACTGCACTCAATTTGTCAGGCAAAAAACCCGCACGCTTGACGGCGACTGTAGTTCAGCAAGCAAAATAAAATGGCATCCTGTAATTAGATTTAACTGCTGCTTCAATGAGGTCACCAGGCTGAGAATTGTAAACTTGGGCAAGCTGTCCCGTGCTACAGTGTACCAATGGCATTTATTGTAGGTGAGTTTATAAATTAGTTAGTTTTATTCAAGACTGAATTAAAATTTTACTGTTAACTTTCAAATCGTAATTTCCATTTACAACTCAAATTGCATTAAATTAAAATAATATATCATCAATAAATTCCTTGACATTACTATATATTTTCTGGAGAGCCTTCAATCGTGTTGGCTATTTCATTTGATTATGCGTTTAAAATTTTCAAACGGCAATCCTCAAGAAAGAAATAGTCATTTAATATATAAACATCGGCGACTATTCCGCTCTATATTTCCCGATGTGGAAGTTTCCGAGGTTAAAAAAATGGCGCAATTGAAATGTATTGCACTCGAAAATTATTCAAACAGAAAACGGAAAGTAAACTGAAGAAATGAAATTTAAATCCGTTGTAACGAAAACTTTGGCATAACTGAACGAAAATTTTACGACAATCTCAACTTCACGTTGACAAAAATGCCCGTCAACGGACTGCGTCTAGTCTCTCTCGAACAATTAATAAATTCACCTTTTCTAAGACAAGAATAATCTTTAATTCGCCCAGGAACGCATTACATTTTTTTTCGGTAACGTTAGTTCAACTCGTAACCTTGGGGCCATACTTTCAAAACAAGCTATGTAAACGTAAGTACTTACGCTCTATTTTCTTGTCTGTGATTGGGAGATTTTGCTTGAAAGGCCGTCAATGATTGGCTGATGAACTTACGATCTCTTAACTTTTTTTTAAAGTATAGGCCAAGGCCCAAAAATAGCAGACACCCTTGCTGGGCCGCATCGTGAGAACTAAAGTCCTAACCTTGGCGCTTGGCCACGGTGCTCGTCCGATCCTCAATTGCGTTTATTAAGTGTCGACGCGCCGATAATTCGCCACACGAGTCCCGTTCCTAGTGCCGCCGTCTCTCTATTATCAAGTCCTAATAAGCAGCACGAGTTCGAGCACTGCTTCTCCACAACAAACTCGAGTTCGGACGTTAGCGTTAGCGGCCGCGTGCGCGGAGTCCGCAATCAGCACAACGCTCCATCAATCAGAATTAAAACTCAATTATTATTTAATAACTCTGGCCGCTGGAATACGATGTCCTTTCAGTTGAGGATGAATCATAATTAAAACTTTTGGAGTGAAAATCGTCAGAAGCGATTGTCTCCATCCCGGCTTATAAAAATATTTAAATTTCCCTTCTATTGAAGGTTTTATGACGGTAACGCACAGAAACAAGGCGAAAATTTGATATTGTCAGATTTCACTGCGTGTTTGAAAATAATTCATAATCTCAGCATACTACTAAGCATACAGCATCGAGCATATTAAGGTCAGTTAAAATTAATTGAGAATTAATATACACCCTAAAATATATATTTTTTCTATCATGGGCCCCGCACACACACAACCAATGGACATCCACGTAGCCAACATTAGCGAGCACATTTTATTTCTTTTCTTAGCCTCATTAAAGCTACATGGAAATATGGAGGCGGCGCTAAGCAACACTGAGTTCGTACAATTGCAAGAGGCTCTCGAATTATTGCAAGAGGGATGGACAAGCTTCTTGTCCATCCCTGCCGAATTATTGCCGGAGTTACCCTTTGCAGGGATGGACAATCCTCTTGTCCATCCCTGCCGAATTATTGCAAGAGTTGCCTTTTGCAGGATGGACAAGCCTCTTGTCCATCCCTGCCGAATTATTGCAGGAGTTACCCTTTGTAGGGATGGACAAGCCTTGTCCATTCTGCCGAATTATTGCAGGAGTTACCCTTTGTAGGGATGGACAAGCCTCTTGTCCATCCCTGCCGAATTATTGCAGGATATACCTTTTGCAGGGATGGACAAGCCTCTTGTCCATCTCTGCCGAATTATTGCCTCATCTCTTTTGAGCTGGACAAGCCTCTGCCATCTCTTTTGCAGGGATGGACAAGTGCGCTTGACATCGTCCTAATGTTCACATGTGCACATCATGCGTTCATGTGTACTTCATTCTAATGTGCGCATGAATGCATCAGGCTTATAGCTGACGTATAGTTTTACCTGCTCACAAAAAGGTAAAAATACACTATTTCGTTCAGTAATTCATGGCATTCACTTAAATAGAATTTTATTTATTATTTTATATATGCATAAAATACTAACAGCGTAAAATGTTCAAGCTGTTACCGAGCATGACTTTCCGTAAGTCACACACGTTGATCGTTGGTGATTTTAATCATCCAGAGCTAGACTGGATAGATGGATCCTCTCCAAGGGAAAACGACTTGGACTGATCAGACGCTCTTTCGAGTTCCTAGATTTAGAAACGATGAAGCAGTTGTTTGTTGCTGTCGTGCGCCCGAACCTGGAGTTTGGAAACGTCGTGTGGTCACCGAAATTTGAAAAGGACAAAAATTTAGTAGAGAGTATTCAAAGACGCGCAACAAGGATAGTTCCGGGCTTGAAAGGCAAGTCCTATGAGGAAAGATTAAAGATTATGAAGCTTCCAAGCCTCCATTATCGACGTCTGCGTGGGGACCTCATTGAAGTATACAAGTATACTTATGGCTTATACAAGGTCCCAGAAGGATTACTAGAATTTGAAACAAGAACCAACACCAGGGGCCACGGCTATAAACTAAAAAAACAGCGTTGGAACACATCCATGCGACAGCATTTCTTCTCTCTTCGAGTCACCGACATGTGGAACAGCCTCCCTGATAGCATCGTTGAAGCTCCGAGTATGAACGATTTCAAGAACAGACTAGACGAAGCAATGCAGGAGCATATGTTCAGTCTTAAAATGCCGAGCAAATTACGGACCAGGCAATAAGTCCAGACGAAGCTATGCAGGAGCATATGTTCAGTCTTAAAATGCCTAGCAAATTACGGATCAGGCAATAAGTCCAGCAGCTATCTCAATCAATCGCCATGGGCCTATTTTTTTTTACCGCCGACACTTCTATTCTATTCTAATGTGACAGCATGAACACTTACGATATGAATGACATAAATTTGATACGCGAAGAAAAAAATTATGTGGTAAACATATTCTAACCGAGGCCAAAAACTCAAATGTTCGTCTCAAAAATCTGTGAAAGAACGGTTATTATTAATAATTATTCGTTTACGCGCAGTTTTTGAGAGGTATTATCACAAATAACTACAAGCACTTCAGTAATGCTTGTCATCACTAAGGAATATTTTTCATGAACGGTGTCGTGGGTATAGTGGCAGCCGACAGGTTCGGTACTTAATGAAGCACCGTTATATTAAAAACACTTTATTACACAAATTACAGCGAAACATTGCACAAGGAACAATTCACTCTATAGTGGACTTATCGAGATATCTGTAACTCGACACTATCTAGTTTCAGCGTGACGTCTCACTAGACCATTGTTGCCGTACTGAAGTCCACTATCATACTACTCGTTCCTAATCCGCAATCTCTATTTTTCGATTCTAACTTTCTCTAAAACATTCTTACAATCCTAATTCTAATTAATTACAAATTTACAATACCTATATATTTAATAGAAGCTTTATATTACAACAGTAAAATACAATTTACGACAAGCCCTCTACAACGGAATCATCTAATGAATCTGTCAGACCATGCAAACCGAAATAGTTCATGTAAGCAATTTAAACGAATTCAGAAACCTATAGTTATTTTAGTCGGTAACACGAAATGTAAGTACGTAATAATTTTTCAGAAATTACAGTTCAAATTTATTTTTACAAATATCTCCGGAAAGCCAGTCAAAATTCCTCGAAATCTCTTCAATTACCCAAGACTTGACAAAACTCGAGAAACTTACCTTGACTAAAATAAACTAAAGTGCCCTACACGATCGTGCATGTCAAGCAGCAAAAAAATTGAAAACCAAAAAACTCGCGTTGTTGATCCGAGTCTCCGGCAAATTGGACAACTCGCCAGCGGTCACTAGCGAACTTTTTCGTATCCGTCCTCATTTTTCCAGCCTGATCTTTTGTCTTCACTTCGGGCCTGAGGGAAATTTTTACAAGCTCATCTGGAGGCGGCCGAGGGAAGCTTGAGGGGAGCGAGGGCAGGACTGTAATCTGGACAAGTGGTCCGCTTGATGCGCGATAGAATTTGTCCAACACGACATCAGACATTGGATGGCAATGCGATATTGTGTATAAATGATGGATATTGGATAACTAAATAACTTTTTTAAGTAACTAGGAGACATGCAATATGTACATAATAACATTGTGAAGCGGGGAAATATAACATTAGGGTAAAGTTAAGATGATGCCAATTCGTGGAGAAAAAAAGAAGGGCGCCTTAAGAGAAAATTAATTAACAGAGCATTGATACTGTAAATATATCATAGTTATTATATAATTTTTTATATTTATTGAAATCCGTGTAATGTAATGAAATCCGTGATGTGTAATTTCTCGTGATGAAATCCGTGAGACGAGAGAAATTTCAATTTTAATCCCAATTTGAATGACATCCATTCATTGTTCTCCAGTTACTATAAATGCAGCGTTTAAAAATTAGCCAAAGCTTCTGGCTCACAGTAAATACTGAACAATAAAAACTTGGCTAAAAATGAGCACTGAATACACACACTCAAAAAAATAATCGCTCCAAGACAGCCCAATTGCCGTTAAACTGATGAGCTGACGCGAGTAGCTCGGGGGCAGAGCGGCCATCAGTCTCTTGGCCAGCCAGGCGATCGCGCCTGCCGCTCAAAGAAATGTAGGGGGACTTTGTCCAAATTACGATGCGTTCCTAGCCCTTGTGTGGGTCATCCTGACCCCGTTTATAGCGAAAGAAAGTCGTATCAGTGCCACTTACTGAAAGTGAGTCACTATATGGACATTTTGACCCATTTTTTTAATGTGTGCGATGGACGCCAGCGGTGGATGCTAGGGATGGACGCCAGCGGTGGATGCTAGGGATGGACGCCAGCGGTGGATGCTAGGGATGGACGCCAGCGGTGGATGCTAGGGATGGACGTCAGCGGTGGATGCTAGAGGACGCCAGCGATGGACGCCAGCGGTGGACGCCAGCGATGGACGCCAGCAATGGACGACAAATTGTAATAGATGATAGCGGCTATTGTGTTAGTAGAGCGGCCAGGAGACGCTCGCGCTCCAAAGGCATCATTGGTGTCTTGCCATGCATGCTTCTACGAATGAAGGGAAACATTATTTATACCGACATTTAGTTCAGGTTCTATTTGCATTACATGTTCAATTCAGTCTGTTTTATGAATAACGTTCATATTGGGAGTATTTTTCTAACTGTTGACAGTAGAAAAAATTAGATCAAAAGTTATTTTCAACCCCTGAAGAGATCTCTAATGCATTACGTGTGGCATTTTCCTCGATCCGAAAATGCCACACAAAATTTTATAAAAAAAATTCTGCAATTTTGGATCCTAGGAAAGATGTCTTCGCTAACTACACCGAGAAGGAAGTACCAACATCTTCACCTTGTATAATAATACCTATTTTCAACATCGCCCATATTTCATCAAATGACATACGCGATCATTGATCAATCTTCGAGTACCTAAATTGGCTTTTTTTTAATTTATTAGACCTAAATGTTTGGTTACAAATAATGCCAGTTTTATTGAGGGCATCTTTTGAGTTTAATCTCAAGCTTTAACCAAACATGTTTAAATGAAGGGCTCTACCCTAAATATACAAATTTCTACCTAAATGATATATGAATTTGATTACTTTCATATTTTTTTATTTCATACAATAGGTGAGATTCAAGTACCTTATTCAAATTTCTTGGCACCGTCCTAAGGATCAGACAAACGTTATCTCTTATCAGCAGACCGATCATGATCAGGTTGCAGGCGCGTAATGTGATCGCTGGTCACGCGGCCATCCTGAGTGACGCATGTTAACGTGGCATGAATGTAGGCGATGTATGAGTTAGGGCGGTGCATGAATGTGAATGTCGTATGATTAGGGGCGACATATATGAACGGGAGCGGTGTATGAATTTAGGCGTGGCATGAATGTGTTTGATCGTGGCGTGAATGTGGATGTAGTTTGTATGAATTTGATCGGGGCATGAATGTGAATATCGCGTGAATGTGGATGTCGCGTGAATGTGGATGTCACGGTGTATGAATTTGATCGTGGCGTGAATGTGAGAATGTGGATGTAGCGTGAACGGGGGGGGCGGTGCATGAATTTGATCGGGCGTGAATGTAGATGTAGCGTGAATTTTATGGTGACGTGAATTTCTGTATCAATTTGTGTGTGCTTCAATTTGATGGTGGCGTGAATAATGATGTAGCGTGGACGGGGCCGGTGTAGGAATTTGTTCCTGTTGTGAGAAACCAGCCGTACACGCGATTAAATATCCCCGTTTAATACGTCAATCACTGAATGATTTTCCTAAGAACATAAAAAATTATTTACCCTCCCATTTTACTTTACTCACCGTATAATAAATGACTGATTCTACAGGCTCAGTGGTTCGAGAGGACGAAATAAGACACCAACGACTTTTCACATAAATCCATGATCTTGAAATTTCGCCCCCAAACGTGTCTACATCGGCAATCAAGTTTGAACAGACATTGGAATTTTCACGACTGTCTTTGACGTAAGTTGTTTGTCCTTCATTTGACGAGCGTCGCATCAAAAGCCAAAACGCCCTTGGATACTGGCAGAGATCGTGGTTTTTCGTTTCAAAGCGAAGGCAGCAGTCGGAGGAAGCCTTTTTCTTTATTTCAAAAGGCGAGAAAATCCAACACGAATCTCGGAATGCTAAGGTTGGGAAGGAAGGCACGGAATCTTTAAAATGAAGTTGTTAACGGTGCATGGCTTCGTTTTAGGAAAATGGGGCTGTAAATTGTTAATACTTGGGAATTGTTTAAACCACAGAATTTGTCAGATTAGAGAACAATTTTGTTTGCAATTTATGAACAAAAAAATTCTTTTTCTGAAGTATTCAATGCGATTTTGGGTTAAATTGCATGGCATCAGAGCTGATCGAAATCAGTTTGAAATTAAAGATACAGTAGCATCAGCCTCTGTAAACCTTCATGCATTGTTTTAACTGAAAATAAAAATTCAGGAGTGCTTAAAGTAAGCACATTCAAAGTAAACGTAAATTACTGCCTCACCGAATCCACCCAAAATATAAGTTGACGATTTGGTATCTAATAAATTTAAAGGCTCCATCGGAAGTTTCCTGAGATGTTACGAAATTTTTCTACAATACATCAAATGACAATACATATGATCACGTCATTGTTCTACAAAAGTTATTGTAGCGCCGTACGTATTGTGGAAAACAATATTAATTAATAATAGTACGTTGTATTCAGTATTCATCCTTAAATTACCAGATAATAATTTGCGCGCAAAAAAATACAATAACAAAATCATTCACGTGAGCAAGAACCGAATGCCTCCCGACTCTGGCAATAAGGCCATCAATTGCACATGGTGCTGATACAGCATGCAAAATCCTCGTTATGTTCAGCATCGCTCGGGACTTGAACCAAGTAGCTTGCATGCACCTCTGTAACTGCCCTTTAATTTGTCCAACCTCTTTCATTACACATCTCCGTGAACCATCGCGTTCCTCTTGAGCCGCAATTTTACCAAACACGGTCATTAAATAGACAATAATACGGGAGCCGGTCTAAGCATGCAAATAACCTGAGGTTTACAGCATTGCTGAGCTCGAATAAGAGACAAATCGATGTAAATTGTGGGCATTTAGCCCTTTGTCTGCTGACGGTAATTCTCGTTATCAGGCCTTTAGATACGAATAGCATTGACAGGGTAATGTATTAATAGACGAGGGGTTACCATTTTAACTTCGGTAACATGCACTGATTACCAGGCACATGAACGCTAGGGCAGTCCCAGCACAAGACGTCCTCTAGTACAGTACCAGTTTGGGGACTAATCAATATAAATAGGTTTTCTTTGACCTCAAACATTTGGCAGATAATAGACAATAAGGGATGAATCAAAACTAGAAATGAAGAACCATAATAGTAAATTAACGGTATATACAAAAAACAAAAATATAAACCGTGTGTCTTTCTAGCCATTGCCTATTAATTCTTAGTCATGTACTAGGTTCGGAGCCCCGCTCTGTGGTGGACAAGCTACATATGACGGGTCTACACGAGGTGACGTAACAGTTCACTCAAAAACAAAAATGGCAATGCAGGTAACCTAGCTATTGATGAAATTATTATTGAAAGGCGTTCCCTAACACCAGCACAAGACATCCTCTAGTACAGTACTAGCACACAACATCCTCCCAATATCAGCGTGCCATTTATGATACGATTATTTTCTACGATTAGAAGGTGCGATTCTGGCTACCAATCGTAATATTCATCTCAAACAGTGTCCGAAATATCCATCTTTCAGCAGACGCTCAGCATATCCATCACTGATACGTCGAAGATGTTCACGTGGACGTAAGGCATGTACGTCGCCGGTCGTCTACAATTTCGGCGTACGCAGTCACGGAATAAGCGTTATGGGGGCAGGGAAAGTGTGATAATTTTGACGGATTTCACACTTTGACAAGAAAATTAGCAGTACAGCCCATCGGGCGCGCTGCCTCAGAGGCTTCATCTCATCCCGGCAACATGCAATACATTCATCCGCTTTTCCGGAGACCAATTAATATATTATATCTTGGAGGCGTAGAGGGAATCTGCTGATGCACTGTGAGCTTGGGAACGTAGTAAGTAATTTAGGAGAGTATAGTGAACTTGCTTTTTCTTTATGTAATCTTGGCAAAGTATCTGTCGTGCTCGTAACATTATGAGATGTTCGTAATGTAGGAGTGTGTGGACGTGAAAAATGGTGTGGGTGTGTGAGTAAGTGATGTGTATGTGCGGAAGTAAGTACCATGTGCTCGTGGGTGGAACGATGCGTATGTGAAAAAGTATCAGGAGAGGTGGGTGGATGCAATAAAGTGATGGATGTAATAAAGTAATAGATGTAATACAGTATTATTGGATATAGTACATTTATAATGGATTTAAAAACATGAGAGTTGTGGTAGTGAAAGAAAAGATGTGAGTGTAAACCAAGAGATGCAGATGTGTAAGATTAAGAAATGACGTAAGTGGATGTGACAAGTACGAGAAGACAAGGATGTGTCAGAATATTAAATTATTCGAATGTGGATGATTTAAAAATAATGATGATGTGCAAGATTGGGAGAGGATGTGGAAGTGGTGAAGAAATGAGAAAAACGCCAGAGAAGAAAGGTTTTAGAGTATAAATGAATATGTAAGGGTATGGATGAACGAGCCTCTGAAATTATGTGGATGTGCATTAATATGAAAGGATGTGAATGTGTGGTAGTAAGAAATTACGTGGAAGAATAAGACCAGATGTGGAGAGTAACGATGGACATTGATGTACAAAACTATCCGGAAATAACATTCTCACTCTGTCACATTAATTGTAAGCGTCAGTCTGATAGAATTCAGTAACTCAAGATATGAATAAATAACGGCAGCAATTACGGAGGTAAATATCTCAAGTTTGCTGTCGGTAAACAAAACTAATGTGCTGCAGATATTTTCTGTTCACAGTATGATGGGCGTGTAATTTGTATTTGCGTATATATAAATACATGAAATACACAGCAGCTCCACGGTATGGATCATGCATGGGTTTGGGTTCAGCAGATCCGTGTTATGCGAATTATACATCCAGCACGCACGTGTATAAATATTAAAACATGCTACATCAAATTAAATTTGTAGGTTGATGAAATGTAATCTAGCGTATAATTCAAAATCTTGCAATAACTATCGATGGCTAATATCATGTATAACGGAACTGAGAAAAAATTAATTCGTAAGGAACCATGTCAGCTGTTTATGGTATTACTTTTTTAAACAAAGAAAGTAAACTATTTCCACTGCATGTACTCTAGCACTTACATTACCAAAACAGCGGCAAAGTGTTCCCGCATCATATTGCTCGCTAATGCATGGTTCAATCTACGCTAAAAAGACACAGGATAGCAAAATCCATTATTGATGGCGTGGATTTCCGCAGGGAAATCCCATCTAGAAAATTCATGTTCCATTTGACGGTGAAAAACTCACACCGCACATGGGTGCCCCTTATAGAGCTACACATAAACTTGTACGAATAACATTGAGCTAATAGCAGTCTCGTATATATAAGGTTGAGAAACATGATCCCTGCTACAGATAAGAGTGCGGTTGGCAAGCTAATGTCTACATTTACTCGTAATCCAGTTCAGTTGCTGATAATAAAAGTGAATAGAGAACTTTATTATGCAGGCTAACTGCAATATTTAATATCCCTAATAAGCTAATAATTTAAAAAACAGGAATAGCCATTAGCTTGACTTAGAGACAAAGTCTTAGTCACATGCTCAGTTAAGGATAATTTGATTAATGTATTATTTTTGAGAACATAATTTTGCAGCCTTGTCAGTGGCCTCAGAAAGCGAACTACCTGCGCACATAGGACCTGAATAAGCAGAAAATATAAAAAGTATACATTAAAATATATAAATGTAATAAGATAAAAAGAGTACAATTACATTATAATAATATAAATAATAATATTATTCAAATAAATTATTAATTTAAATGATTTATTCTTCTCGAACAAAGTGGAGATGGAGTTTGGAGCGTCTTTATTAATGGTACAGAATACAATGGGCGCGTACCGCTCTTTATTCTATTTATTACTTTAATTATTTGATTAATTTTGTTTGCATTGACAACAAAGGCTTCGTTGATAGCATGAAGCGTGAAGTCTCCTGCAACTCGTAGATAGCATGAAGCGTGCAGTCTCCTGCAACTCGTAGATAGCATGAAGCGTGCAGTCTCCTGCAACTCGTAGATAGCATGAAGCGTGCAGTCTCCTGCAACTCGTTGATAGCATGAAGCGTGCAGTCTCCTGCAACTCGTTGATAGCATGAAGCGTGCAGTCTCATGCAACTCATTGATAGCATGAAGCGTGCAGTCCATTGAGTTCGGTCGTTATCCACAATCATGCATCAAGGTTTTAAGTTGAATTTATAAATAGGATTATTCGGAATTCATAAAGTACAAATGCTCTAAATATTGGCTTCAATGATTTTCAAATTAAATTACAAAACACAGATAGATCAGAATTTAACAGAAATAATCAAATGCTATAGAAATTGAATAGACTATTAACATCTCTTTACCTATTAATGAAAGTAGATTTATAGAGTTCCAGTAGATGAATATTATGTACTGGACATTTTAGATTTTAGGATTAGTATTAGTGAAAAAATTATCAAACGTTACTTCTCATAAATTCCATGTAAGTCTCTTGAATAGTGCCTGATCAAAAATATTTGATTAATTATCTATCTATAGAACAATGACTCATTCTCTGCTGAAAACACGAACTAAATTCGATTAACATGTTACCGCTCACATTTTCCCTCGCTGAATCTTCGAAACAAAAAGAACCTACTTAATTGACTTTTGAAACAATAGACATTTCAATTAAATCAATTATTATCTGGTCCGAATGCAGCGCCATCTATTGCGCGAAGTTCTTATCTCTTCAACCAGGTTTCCCCAAGCGTGGAAAATGAGCCACGGTAAACATTTTCTCCCGACGAATGATTTCTGAAAGGCTTTTTTCTAGTCCATGTCGCCTGCGCTCAATACGAACAATAAATTGTAGGGAAACTTTTCGATCGTTGCTGAAGGCACTCAACTCACCACTCAAGCAGCCAATTGTGCGCGAATTTTTTTTTTGTCTATTTATGGTGCACGCGATTGTTCTTTTGAGCGCATCGATCATGGTGCAGGGAACGAATTTATCGCCGATTGACAGCAGGCACGAGTTTGTTTATTTATATATTTACTGAATACTAGCCACAGGAGAATCTTTTTTGAGTTTTGTGTGGAGTTCACCCCTGGTCCGGCCACCAGGGGGCGTTTTGTGTACGTGTAAGAGCACTTGGCGGGATGTCCGACAACAGACAAAGCTTCAATAGACACGAGCCAAGCTTGGCCTGCGCTACCAATATTGTTCCATCAGCAACTGATGTCCAGCAGCTGCTGTCTCTTGCTCTATTCCTGCAGCAAACTACCAAATATGGGACAAAAACAACCGAATTGTCTGTCAATTATGAAATTCAAAGCCTGCAGCTATAATAAGCGCCGAAAAGACGAGCTGCAGATAACAATGGAAAAATTTGCCTCCGCTGTGCATGTGTGATGTAATCATTCGAAAAAACTGCACCCTACCTCGTTATTGTAATTCCAGATGAGCAATTTCTCGTGAAATTTAAGTTGATTGAAGCTCGTACATATTCATAATTAAATTTTTCATTGGAACATAAATTGTTTAAAAATTTAATAAATTATGTTAAAGTTTCAAATTATTACTTTTTGTTAATATAGGTAAAAAGTTCATTTTGAGTCGCAACTATTAGCATGTATGCCTAAACAAACTCGTATAATTCAATGGAATAAGAAAAAAATTAACCGATGCACTATCAGTAAATATTTATTTATTTCCAGCATAGAAAATCATTCGTTTAAACCTCTACCGAAAAAGTTATACTTTTTTGTAAGTGAAGTAATTTCTTGGCTGAAAGTTGGTAGCGAGTTAGCCGTGGCAAATCGAAAAGAAACAATCTAAGAAACAAATAAAGTATAAAAATTCAATAAACACATCGAAGTATAATAGGAAACCACTAAAGTGAAGGATAGACGCTCACAATTACACAATTAAAAAAATAGCACAAATAGTTTGTCATCGGAAATATTGTGACGGCTTGGCAGTGTCACGGGGGAATTATCGACGACTTGACAAGAACATCTTGATTTACCAATAATATTTTTGACCGGTCAATAATATTTATTGATCTAATATTCACTCAGTTAGCATGCTTCTGTTACGTTGTTCCAAAAGCATGGGACCAACAGGGTCTGTACGGGACGCTGTCTCTAAAGCATGGCCTGCGGGTCTGTACAGGGTCTGTATAGGACGTTGTCTCTAAAGCATGGGACCAACAGGGTCTGTATGGGACGCTGTCTCTAAAGCACGGGACCAACAGGGTCTGTAAGACGCTGTCTCTAAAGCATGGGACCAACAGGGTCTGTATGGGACGCTGTCTGTAAAGCATGGGACCAACAGGGTCTGTACGGGACGCTGTCTCTAAGCATGGGACCGACAGAGTCTGTATGAGACGCTGTCTCTAAAGTCTAAAGCATGGGACCAACAGGGTCTGTATGGGACGCTGTCTCTAAGGCATGGGACCAACAGGGTCTGTACGGGACGCTGTCTGTAAAGCATGGGACCAACTGGGTCTGTACGGGACGCTGTCTCTAAAGCATGGGACCAACAGAGAATAAATTAGATTATTGAGAAGTGCTCGGCGCCAGGAATTGATTATGCAGGAGAGTTCAGGGCGGGAAAGCTTGGATGCTCGGTTGGGAGCATTAGGAGCTAAGATCTTTCAGTTTGATTCGATTATTGAATTATGTCTTCAGAATTTAAAAATTTAGGCGAGCATTGTATGCTATTGTACAGGTCAATGGAAATGAATTGCGTACAATGTAAAGGGAATCCCTCACAATTGTATTAAATTGATAACGAATGTTTACAACGACCATGCGTGAGTGATAGTACTACAAATATTATTGGCTTGACATCGATTATTCGGCCGTGAAACTTTCATGCCGTCTAAATATTTTTGATCAGAAACAAATAATCAATAATAGAACTGTCCTCAATTTATACCTTAATTCAGCGTCCTCAATTTATGCCTCAATTCAGTGTCCTCAATTTAGGCCTTAATTCAGTGTCCTCAATTTATGCCTCAATTCAGTGTCCTCAATTTAGGCCTCAATTCTTTGTCCTCAATTGATACATCAATTCAGTGTCCTCAGTTTGTGCCTTAATAAACTGAGAGGCGCAATTATGGCCTAAAGAACCTCAGGAGCGAGGCATTTCAGTGCGGCGGCGAATTCAATCAGCGATCAATAACTTTGATGACAAATGAACGCTACTTGTGAGGTGAGAGTAAATCAACGCGGCGTGTAAGAAAGTAAGTATATATCAAAATAAAGTATTAACTCGTGAGTATTAACTGTAAATATTTTACTAGCGTGGCTCTGGATTATTATATTATTAAATAAAGCAATGAAATTTCGTTGGATAATTGCGTTCAAGTGCGTCAGGTGTAGACCATAAGTCAGGAATGATGGCGTCTCTTTAAATAACTGAACAAAAACATTGTCAGCTCGTCTCTTAATAACTGTTAATATTTCTATTAGTGATATAAATGTCTTTACTTTATAAAATGCGTCCAATGAGCATCCCAATTTTTTCATAACAGCACGTAAAATTTTAATAATAAATTAGGATTGTGTTTCCGAGTACGTTCCTAAATCATCAGCTGATATTCAATAACAATTTGTGATTTAATATTTAATTTAACTTAATAATTCAACTTAATTAATTAACTTTGAATTTTTATTTAATTTTTCAATATGTAATTAACGCGTTTCGGGCTCGACATATACCTATGCAGCATGACTCGGCATTTTTGCCGTCTACACACCGTGATCTACACACCGTGATCTACACACCGTGATCTACACATCGTGATCTACACACCGTGATCTACACACCGCGATCTACACATCGTGATCTACACACCCGTGATCTACACACCGAGATCTACACACCGTGATCTACACACCGTGATCTACACACCCGTGATCTACACACCGCGATCTACACATCGTGATATACACACCCGTGATCTACACACCGTGATCTACACACCGTGATCTACACATCGTGATCTACACACCCGTGATCTACACACCGCGATCTACACACCGTGACCTACACACCGTGATCTACACAATCGTGATCTACACATCGTGATCTACACACCGTGATCTACACACCGTGATACACACACTCGTGATCTACACATCGTGATCTACACATCGTGATCTACACACCGTGATCTACACATCTTAATCTACTCGCCGTGTTCTACGCTCATAAAAGGCCAGCACGATCTACACAAGCTAAACAACACAACACAGCCTCTATTTATCTTGCATGATCACACATAAGATAATTTTTGCATTGAAATTGATCAGAAAAAAATTGGTCAGCTCGAAAGTTAGATTCACTTCAACGTCAACGTCAGTAGCGGGTGACGATATATGTAGAATAAGCAGAATGTTGTAGGTTCATTCAATAAACATTTGGTGGACAAAAGTTAAGGACATAATTTGAGTAATAAAATTTAGTAAGTTTCTGGTGAAAATGTTAAAAAAGAAGAAATCTATAGCTTCATTAGACAATTTGTGCACTGCTGTACCGCCACTCAAAGACATGCACATGACATGTTTAAAACATGTATGTTCTTCTTGCGCCTGTGTGTGTCATTCTGACTCAGGTTACGAAATATGCTTCGATTTTAAACTCTTGATCATTAATTAGCATTGGTAATTACATATTCATGTATAGTAAACCTTTTGAAAAGAAAGTTTAAATGAAAATGTTAACAGCGCTGTCAAGTACAATGCATTTTAGTGAGTCGGTAACAAATTCTACATGAACTATATACTAGTATTCTATTTAATATATTTTAGTCGATCGAGTAATCTATTGAAGAATTTATTATAAATTTTTAAAATATTTTTACTGTGACGTGGAATGCTCGAAAAGTAAATGCAATATATAAATTAAACATACATTAAATTAAAAAGTAAACAACCATTCATTTGCACTACAGTCATCTTATTCCTGTTAATTAAGTTCATTGAAAAATCCAGTCAATAAAGCTGGTCCAATCATTAAAACGTGGGTTATGATAACCACGCTCATATCAACAACTCATTAATTCTCAATCAATAAAAACATCTATATTACATATCACAATCATTAAGAAATTAATAAAGTTAAATTAATATGATATTATCATGTCAAATTACTCACACAACTTCAGCTTAATTGTGTGACCACCAGTTTATGCACAGGAGGCTCAAGATGACAATGAAACATCCGTATAAACTAAATTTTTGTCACTACCCTAACAAAATTTAGAGTTGCCCCAGCTTCTGATTTGGGGTACCAGAAGCTGGGGCGAATCTAAATTTTGATAGGGTAAATACCAACAGCAATAGTGGAGAGTGGATGGAACTCTGATACAACATTATGTTGAAACAAACTGGGTCAGGATGACCCATCCGAAAGTAAAAAAATGCATCTATTTTCGACATAGTCTCACACATTTCTTCGAGTATAATTGAGTATTCCAACATCATTCATTTATCCTTTCCATGGACGACCAGAGGTCAAATCTATAAGGTTAATATCTATATCTGTCGTCGACTAATCAATGAAATTCTTAATAAATTAAATGCATTTTTGATACAACGTTCATATCTATCGTCGATTAATCAATAAAATTCTAAATAAATTAAACGTATTGTCAAGACAGATTTTTATTTATTGGCAAATAAAGCAGATTTTAAGAGAACAACAAGAATGTATTATTGAACAGAGCCGCGGAAAATTCCTCTTCATCGAAGTTACATGTCTGATCGAGCTGCTGGAAAGGTCGCTCAACGTGACAAGCAGAGAAATGAGTTAGACTTTGTCTAAATATAGCGATGCATTTTTTGCCACTTTGTGGATCATCCTTATACCTATATAGTGTATCCCGGTAGAAATTCATATCAGTGATACGTTCACTTTTAAGCTGAAAAGTGAAAAATTGCTGCTATTTAAACAATATTACTCATCTGTATATAACACATATATATAATATGACTCATCAACATAACTCATCTATAACTCATCTATTTATAACTCATCAATATAACTCATCTATAACCCATCTATGAACAGCGGTAGGTAATACAAGATACTTTCACCATTACTTTAATGGTTACTCATCTTGACAAGGTAGAGCAATAATTCAAGCCTGTGTAAATTACTTCATTCTATTTATGAAATCAATAAAGCGTGGAAATGTCAAGCGATATTTCAGCTGGCGATGCCACTTAATAAAATCTTGACGTGATCTGTCCTCAATAAACTCATTCGTAATTACGGGCTTCAGTAATCAGAAATCGATGGGTTGTGGCGAAAGTCAGTGTTGTGCTCGTAGCATTAATAATTATGTTTTTAATATAATGTATAAATGATAATTTGTTAATGTAATGTATTAAAAATACTGCTATTAATATAATGTATTAATAATAATAATATATATGTATCAGTATATAGTAGGACGTGATAGGTCTATCCTATAGTGGTTGCTAAGTTATGATCATTTGACAGTCACAGGTTGAACACGTGCTGTCACGCGTATGAGTTAATTTAGCTTTAATTTCCTACTCCTCAAGGTTCGTTCGCAAAAAAATATTTGTGGGGTATATCTCAATAAAAAAAATTTCCCTTAAAAAATAGAATTGATGTTTAATTTCATTCAGCCCTAGCAAATTTTTTTTTGCCATAATAATAAAAAACTGACCCAACGTATGGAAGAAAATTGTCAGACATTCGTTAACTAGCTTCACCAACCAGTTTAAATTAATTTAGTTGCTGTTAGTTTCTTTGAGATTTAAGTAGAGTTCCATAGTCAGTCAGTGCAGTACAGAAAAAAAACAAGGCTTATAGAGTGTCACCCGCGATGCCGTTACTGAGTATATGTATAAGACTGCCTTGGCAGTACAGCCTGCATGTCAATATTTCCTATATGCCTATAGCTCAGTATAGGCTGAACTGAGCAATTAACTGAGTATATACTCCCCTGCTCACTGCTCAACCTGGCCTTCAACTCTCTGGATTGAACATTTGAATTCGATCGAGATTGGTAAGTGTGAGTTTAGACAGGCTTATATGAAGTGTGTAAAGAGTAACGGCTAATTTTGATCAACATTTACATAGCTCCTTAAGCTCTTTAAACACTCCATTTAACTTACTTTGTTTATTGTAATTATAAGCGAATTTTCTAGTGTCAGTTGTTAGACAAATGCTGCTATCAAATGTACAAAATTCGGCCAATCTTTAATATCGTTGATGCATGAATTAAAGATCCTAGCATTGCTGGTAATTGGTACTAGCTGAGGCTACCAGTACTATAGTATTTTATGGTCATGATATATTCAGCATGTTTTTATTCGTCTAATGCAGCACAGCATATGACGCCACATGTAGTAGGCAGTACTCCATAAATTCGTCACAAATTTACATTTGCTTCTTAGTAACCAATGATGCTTATAAAAAGAATATAAAAAGACCATTTGAGCTTCTCCACCCCAGCTTCAACGCCGCCACTTACAATTGAATTGGAAAAGCTTGAGTATTGCAGTCAAAAGTGGGACAGAGTAAGCATGCTGCTGGGACGTGCTCTCTAAAGCAGGGGGCACTATATAAGCAGGCCTGTAAATATAAATTAGATTACATTGAAGTGCTCGACTCAGGATTTGATTATGCAGCGCAGTTCAGGACGATTAAACTTGGGTGCTTAGCCAGGAACATTTGGAGCTGAAAATATAATGAAAAATGGCATGAAAGAAAAAAGAAAGTTACTGTACTATATTTATACAATAGATTATATTAATTTTTTTAGTGCAATAATAACTTACAAATTTATATAAAATTTTAGAATTCGACAAACGAATATCTCTTCCCATTTAAAGCAGGAGGATATTTCAATAAAAGTTTCCATTATGGATTTTTTTTAAATTAAAATATTTACTTTTTGCATTTTGGAGATTGAATAGCATTTAACGGATATACGAGTTTTATATATCCAAGTTTGAAATTCAATATACTTATTTTGATTATATATATATATGGCATTCAGGTTCAATTATATTAAAGTTCCAATACGAGAAAATGATGTCGAGGCTCGAACAAAGAGCTAACGATGTTTAGTGAAACATGCATCGCGTGAAAGCCATCAATATAATTTGACGACTTCAATATTATATAAAGTATATCTTTAGTCTGTCATTCATATATATTGTCTCGTCTTGTATATTATATACGATCGGCATTTCTTCTTAAAAACGTTCCTAAGATTTGAATGTGCAACACAGTGCAACCCTTAAATGTGCAACACAGTGCAACCCTTATATGTGCAACACAGTGCAACCCTTATATGTGCAACACAGTGCAACCCTTGGATACGCAACACAGTGCAACCCTTACTTGCCCATAACAGTTCTTTATAAGCTCCATAATTTTACACTCAGAATGCACAAACCACATTAGCGGCATGGCATATCGAAAGCATTTTTGCCGTTCACTCCAGAAAGAAATCGCTCTGCTCCGTAGCCTTGAAACGCTTCATCCTCTTCCCTTGTTTACCATCAGCATTTTCATCACGCGTTGTCTCATTATTACCTCATTATTTCATATGAGATTTTTGTCATCCTCGTTGAAGAAGAACTGCAAGAGAGTGAAAAACCAGGCACCGGCTTCTATTTCTAATAAATTACTTATTCATCTTACTTACATTTCATTATTGCCCCCTGTACTCCATCGAGATTTTTTTGTGTCAGCCCCTGCCACGACGCAGCCCCCCCTTGTTTATTCACTTAACTTTCTCATTTGTTTATCAATCTCTACATCTGCTTATTTACGGCGCGCTCTATTAACAACTTCTTATTTCTCGCGCTTCCCCCTTGAATTTTCATCGGATTTTCTGCCATCCCCTCATCATCTTCAGCTATTTTGTTTACATTCATTTTACTTACAGTCACTTCATTTGCCTGCCAATTTAAAAGGGGAAGAATTTGTCTTAAAAATTCAAACGGGAATTATTTGACTTTGACTTTTATGAAGGAATAATTTGACTTGCAATTTAAAATGGGTAACTCCTTAACAGAAAATCATGATGAAAAAGTGAATCGGAATGGCATCGTAGCGCACCAAATTAACGGAATGATTTCCCCTCAGTCAGGGTAACTGAAGAAAATTGTTTCGATCGAACTGAGCTTTTTTTGCTTCAAATGAAAGTCCTTGATTAATCTAACTTAAATAATGTGAAATCATAATATTTAAAATTAATTTAATAAGAAATTTTCCCCCTTAGTTTTTGGGACAAATCAATAACGAAAAAATTCAATCGTAAGGAATATTTCGAAATGGATAATAGAAATTTGCTCGCCATTTCTTCCATTCTTAATATAAATTAGGCGAGTTACGTACCTGCACGGAGTGCAAGGCTGCCGCGCTCAAAACATTGTGAATGTATAATTCTAAAATAAAACAGAATGATAATAATCTATTGATTGGTTCTACTCAGCAGTATAGTTTGAGATAGATAGTCATTTGTGATGTCTTTATTATTGCTCGATGCTTGTATTGATGTTGGGTGTGTGAATTATGTGATGCTTGTAATATATGACATCTGTATTGATGTTTGATGTCTTCATTAATGTTTAATGTCTATATTATTTCCGATGTCTGCATTTGTAATGCTTGGTTTAATGTCTGCACTGATGTTTGATGCCTCGCTTAACTCATGCAGTTCATCTTTCTCCCTAACAATTAAGTACGCTTGTAACCGAAAGCTCAATCGAACACAATGATATTCCCACAACCGGTCACTCGGTTGCGGGAACGGAAGTTCGAGGTCAAAACCTTTGAGCGGAATTTTGTGTTACCCAAACAAATCCCAACTAATATTGTTATTTAAGTTTAATTAATTTGTTCACGTGTGAGCAACTTTCCTGAATTTCCCTCAGCACTGACCGCATGACGCTAAAATTACGTTTATCTTATGGCCGGGACGCAGGAATTTCCAATATTTATGGCTGATGAAATCCATCAGAAGAATAAAATAATTATCCTATTAGTTACTGGGAAAATACTTTGGTCGCTCATCCAGAAGGATTTAGTGAGTGGACGGTCAGAGGATTTAGGAAGGACCACTCAATTCCATCGATGTTTATAGGCGGATGGAATGCCCGGACAATTCCACCCAAAAAGTGGACAGTTTAGCTACCAAACGAATATTGCGGGCATTGCTGATTATTTAGAATTATTTCCAGACAAGTAAAAGATTCACATCATAAAATTATTACATCTTCAATTGTACAATATTAGTTGAATGTTATAATCAAAAATTTTTTTGCGCATGAAGATGAAAGATTTTTTACGATTACATCAAAATTTTCTATCGCTGCACGGTGATTATAAACGAGTTTTTCAATCCGTTTTCGTTATTTACTTATGCGGAACTTTGGAGCCTCAAAGCAATTTTCATTTAATACATTTGATTATAAAATATCGTCTGGCTTTGATGCGTTAAAAATTATCAAACTTGAACTCTTCGAACACTCTTTGGAAATTATTAGCATTGGCCCCTGTACAACATTATGCTGATGCTTATAATAACACATTATTGATCACTATCATAATTTTGGTAATCGTTACTCCCACTCGGGTATAACTGAGGTTAATTAGGTGGAAGTGAAGGGAAAACTCAAGCGATGTTAATTAACCTTTCCCCAATCAGATTCGTTATTGTCAGTTTGAAAGTAAACTAAATATTTATCATACAAGAAATGCATGCATTGATTATGAAGACTTAAATACTAAATATTTTCAAAAAATTTACAGCTGGAATCTTCACATCAGCAAAATCACCACCACCGACATCCGTCCATCCAAGCAAATGACATTGAAACAAAGTTGACTACGAATTGATTGCGTTGAAACAACATATGACCGAAAAATAAACAAAGTCTCGCAAAAAAGTCTGATGAGATAAGTTTGATGTTGGTATATACCAACATTCACCTAAACTCCCGCACCAAATCGTGTTCATTGGACCGACAAACGTGCGCACGGAACAGTCCGCACATCCCGGCGTTTACAAGCCATCAAATAAGCGCTGGACGTCGCGCACATCGCTAATCTGTCAAAGGAAGCAGAGCAAAATATCCTCTCTCTGATCCTACAGTGAGGTCAATATAGGGAGCTTACCGACCCCGACACGTGGCCCTCTGAACAGACTTTGCGGCGCTGCGACGACGTGCTTTGTTGGTGATGTTCTTGAGGGGGAGAGGGGGGAGTGACTGGGGGGTGGGGGGATATTTGTGTACAAGCTAGGGTGAACAAGCGCTGTGGTCACCAAGATATCTATAATATTGGGTAGACAGTAGATTATAGATAGGCAATACAGTAGGTAGACAATACATTAGGTGGGCAATAGAGTAGGTAGATAACAGAGTAGGTAGACAAAAGTGTAGGTATACAATAGAGTTGGTAGGCAATAGAGTAGGTAGACAATAAAGTAGGTAGACTATAGAGTAGGTGGATAATAGAGTAGGTGGATAATAGAGTAGGTAGATAATTGAGTAGGAAGACAATAGAGTAGGTAGACAATAGTGAAGGTAGACAATAGAGTAGGTAGACAATAGAGTAGGTAGACAATAGAGTAGGTAGACAATAGAGTAGGTATACAATAGAGTAGTAGAGAATAGAGTAGGTAGACAATACAGTGGGTAGACAATACAGTAGGTAGAAAATACAGTAGGTAGACAATAGAGTAGGTAGACAATAGAGTAGGTAGACAATAGAGTAGGTAGACAATAGAGTAGGTAGACAATAGTGTAAGTAAACAATAAAGTAGGTAGACAATAGAGTAGCTGAGTAGGTAGGCAATAGTGTAGGTAAACAATACAGTAGGTAGACAGTAGAGTAGGTTGACCAGAGAGCGGGTAAACAATATATTATGAAGACATTATAGTAGGCAGAAAATAAAGTATGTAGAAAATAATGTAAGTAATCAAATGAGGTATATAGGCAATGCCAAATTGTTTGGTCTATAACATTCATCAGAATAAATGGAAAACTTAACGGATGATATGTTTACATGCGCAGTATAATGCACATGAATGTCATATCTTCTACAGCAAAATTCAACAATCGTAATAGCCAGGCAGGTTAATTGTGCTGCTTTCGGGCAAACGCAGGAGCTAAATATTGAGTCGATTTAATGACAAGTGCAGTTATGATCTGCACCTGCCACTGCACCTGCCACTGCACCTGCCACTGCACCTGCCACTGCACCTGTGATAAATTGCTATATAACATCTAAAAATAGGTTATGATAATATTTAAGAAAATATTATGGCACCTGTGATAAATTGCTATATAACATCTAAAAATAGGTTATGATAATATTTAAGAAAATATTATTAAATACTATATCGTCTGATCATATATTACGATAATATTTAAACATAAGTTGACATAATATATGAGAATAGACAATGACCACAATTTTCAATAAATGATGAGAATATCTTGCAATACATCACTGGGATCATCGATCCCATCAACAGTACCGTGCGTGATGGCCATTAATATCTTAATGAGAGCAATGATGACATCGTCGCTCGTGAGTTGAGCAACTTAAGCTTTGGACGCTCATTACTGAAGGCTCATTAAGAAAGAACAATTCATTAATGAGACATCGGCTCATTAAATCTGCTAAAGGGTTTTAAACTTACAATTAAAACAACATGGAAAAGTGAAATAAATGAAAACTAGAAAATTTGAATCGGTTTTCGGAATAAATTTCCTAATGTTCTGATGATTGTCTACATTCCAATTGAATATTATTTAAATGACAATAAATATATATAAAACTCAGACCTCAGGAATCAGTTTTATATTTATTTATTTTATAAAATAAATAAAAATAAAACTCATCAACCATGAGCCCATTCATCAGCCATGAACCCATTCATCAACCATGAACCCAATCATCCACAATGAACCCAATCATCAACAATGAACCCATTCATCAACCATGAACCCATTCATCAAAAATTATGAACCCATTCATCAACCATGAACCCATTCATCAATTATGAACCGATTAATCAACCATGAACTATTCATCAATCATGAACCCATTCATAAATTATGAACCCATTCATCCACCATGAACCCATTCATCAACCATGAACCCATTCATCAACCATGAACCCATTCATCCACTATGAACCCATTTTTGAGTGCCGATCAAATCTCTTCTAAAAATTATTATTTCGGGCCGCACCACTCAAATAATCTCAAGGATAAAAACAAAAATGAATTCAATTAAAATTTGTAGCAATAATTAAAGCCACCGTTGCAGCAATAATGCTAGCAATAATCAAACAATAATTGCAGCAACCGTTCTAGCCATCATTAAAACAATCATCGGAGCCCTAGCAAATTTTTCTTCTACTTCATTCCTTTAATTGATTGGATAAAAATAAATGATGCTGGTTCTTTGGAGCCTGATTCCTCTTTTGTCTATATGCTGCTAATCGTTGTGTAAATTGAGACAGATGTATATATATATATTAATATGTAAGGGAAGGATAAATATTAATAATAAATTTAAAACAAGTAAAGAAGAAAATCATGAATCGTCAGCGGTTATCAGTATTAAGTTTTTCCGAAGACTAAATAAATAGATCATTAAATAGAGTATTATAAAGTGACTAAGATACAGGATATCATTGATCCTATAGCATGGGTACCATGCTACGAGCTCGTTTGAGAATGCCCTGTTTTACTTTTGGCTGTAACATAAACGTCATCAAAAATTATAATGGCGCCGATTTCTATGACAAAAAAAACAGTAATTATTAAAATGGAGAGCAATAAAGCAACCGAAGAGAAACTCGTCGCCGTTCTGATCTAATTACGGATGAGAACTCAGCCAAGCATCGGCGCCCTGAGGATACCAAAGATGAAACGACAGCGTTTCTTCCAGCGAATCTTGTCATCCAAGACAAAGAATTTCGATTTGATTTGATTATTAGTGACCTGGCTGCTGGTAAAGGGATTATTCACTCGATTAACATGAGTAGGAAGAATCTTTTGAGCTGATTAGCATCGTAATGGCCCTGATTAGCTCGCAACGCACCACTCTCTCTGCTCTATATTGTAATCAATATCGAGCGCGGGGACATCAAGTGCTTCATATAAATGAAAATTTTTTCAATGGTTTCTACTATTGGACTCCGTCCAATAGTAGATACAAAGACTCCGTCCACAAAGACTCCGTCCAATAATAGTACAAAGACTCCGTCCACAATGATTATTAGCCTGTTGCGTAGAAAAATGACTTATTATTGATTTTTATAACTACGCTATATATAATAAATTTCGATAGTTGCTATACGTCGGACTGACATACAAAAAGTATTCACGTGTAGCGGTTTCCAAGCTATTCACTTTTGGATTTGGCAGCGGTCAAATACTAGTAAATGAATGATATTATACAATTGTTTTGTATAATAAAATTAAGAAATCTATAAAGGGTTCAAATAAGAAAGATTCTTTGCTGTCAACAAATTAAAGAATTAAAATCTTTCCACCCTTTCTTAACCGCACACGGCAGACCGCCATCGATTCACACGCGATTGCGGATTAAAACGAACTAAAATCCCCCACGTACAATTTAATCTTGAGTTAAATGAGCAAATAATCCTCACTGAACTCTGATTGAACTTCTGGGATTTGCTGAACGCTAAGCCAAAGTCATTGACTTGGTTGAGGCGACGCTGAAGTTTGCTTCATTTCACTCCGGTCGACGCGAGCTCAATTTATTGTGTTGTTTAAAAATAATTAATAATGATTAACCAAATCAAAGCAATATGCACAATACTGTAAATATATTTTATCTCGTAATAAAATCGCCATTCGTCTTCAGGAGGTACATTAGTAACGTAATCTGTGATCTCCATTTAAGTATCCAAAATCTACAGCATTATTTTCTCATTAAACTTCAATTCCATTACACTGACGTAGAAGGTGAACGAACGTTCATGCATGCCAAAGACCGTTAATTTGAATAATTTATAAATAGAAGTTTAGGGCAGCTGAATTTTCCTTAATTAAATATGGAATCAATGCAGGTTTCAAACATTTTTGGAAATGATACCCAAAACTATCAAAATTGTATCAGTGCAAAAGAATAGGCTTAATCACCTAAAAAAAATTGTTCAATACCAAGTGGCGCATTACCCCATTACCCCAGAGTGTGGGAATTTTTAAATTAGAGGAGTTGATTAATACAGATTGATTGGAATCCGCCCCACCAATTACAGAAGTCAACACATGGATACTGAGCATCAAGCGCCCCACCACAAATAAACAACGCAAGAGCTTGTATGGGCTACAGACTTAAATTTAATTAGGAATTAAGCTCAGTACAACATCATTAAATATAGATCAACCGCAAAGGAGCAATTTATGTGCACAAGGCTTCACACGATGCGAGCTAACGTACAATGACGTGGCATTCCAGTACACCGTCCCTTAGATTAAAAACACGCATATACCAATTATATTAATATGCAGTACAGGGATTTTAAATACACTGCAAATATTCAAATGTGCAGGCAGTTACAGGGCCTTCAAATACACCGACACATAGCCTACAAGTTCGCTTTATTTTTGCTTTTAAATACGCATCTTCAGAGCCTCTACATATGTACACAGGCCTATCCAGGCCTATTCTTCTACGCCGAAGATACTATGCTATTGTTACCTTCAGTTTAAATGCACAGCTACAGAGCCTTCAGCAACGTAACTTTAGAGCCTTCAAATGCACAGTCCTGGAGCATTTGCGTGCTTGAGACGTAATTTGAATTCGGTATCAGCCATCATCGCGACGTAGCGGCGTCAGGCTGACGTCCGACGTACGCACGGTCGCGTGGTGGCGCGCCGTGATTGACGGGCGGCGGCGGCAGCTGATGCGCCGCAACATTGGCGTCACGGGCCCGTAATTGACTGGCCGGGCCAGCGGCAGGCGAGCCATCGGCAGGCGAGGTGTGGAAAAATATCAGCAGACGAAGTGATCAGAGTATAAGCAGGTGAGGTGGTCAAGGCAGCAGCAGGCGAGGTGGTCAAGGCAGCAGCAGGCAAGGTGGTCAAGGCAGCAGCAGGCGAGGTGGTCAAGGCAGCAGCAGGCGAGGTGGTCAAGGCAGCAGCAGGCGAAATGATCAAGTTACTACAAGGCGAAGAGAACAGGTGACGGGGTAACACATACACCAAACGTCGACCTCGATTCACACATGCCCACAGGTTCACAGGATTAACCGTGAAAAAGATCTAAGGAATATGCCTGCTGAATTAGGCCTGCATACCAAGTGATCAGTGATGAAAAAACTAGTAAAATTAGCCGTTAGCTTAAATTAAATATACAAGGAGTTAAAAAAAATACAGAAGTGAGTTCCACGTAGCTGTTGATATCAGGGGCTTCTCGGCCGGTGAGTACCACTGAAGATATTTCCTAGTCGACGCGAAAAAAAACATGGCATGAGAGTTAGTTGTTGAAATGGCAATGTGTTGCATTAAATCTAAAATTTGTGGCCAGTAAAACCAAAGAAGATATTTACATTTTCATTAATGGCTTAAGCAAAACAATATGTAACAATTGTCAGAAGTTAAAATACATGCACAGACATTTAACCAAATAATCAATAAATTGAATTGAATAATTATCTCAGTAAGCTAAAGAAATACACATGAAAAAAATTCTATCACGAGTTATATAATGTTACATAAAAAGTTCTTAGATGCTAATCATTATAGTGTAAACCAAGGTTATAATTCACACTTTAAAAATTTCAATCCAGAAGTTTTTTTCATGGCAGGTTCTCTTTTTAACTATTTTATTATTAGCTCTAATGTAAATATGAACTTCACACAAAATTTCACCAAGGGTGCACATCGAAAATAAATCATTCGCGCAAAATGATCGTGCATTTTTTAAAATATATTCGTTGAATAAACGCATATTAAAAAGCGTCTTCGAAGATGCCAACACTTGACATGATCGCATAATTGACCTTCACGGTAATAAGCGTTTCATGAGGCTAACTTGTAAGCTAATCCCCCCAGCCTCGCAGGAATGTGGCGGCGACAGCTCTCGAATGGTTTTGTCACGCCGAACTCTGACAAAAAATTGACACTTCTTTTTGCATATGCAAAGAGGAGATCGGGTGGCCTGTGAGAGCCTCGCACCGTGTGACCCTCGCAGCGATTACAATGAATGACTTTGATAATTCATGAACGGGCATTAGAAACAATTATATGGAGAAAAGGAAGAGAAAAAGCATCGTAAAATATTTTGAAGTTTTCAATCTCAATGTGATCTAATAAAATTGGACACCTCAAGTGTGAACTTTAACACACGGGCTATAAAGTATGGCTTCGAAAATTTGTGACGAAATTTCAAGCTAATAATTAAATGCCTTAAAAAATAATTTTATGTGGAATGAAGAAAACAAAATCATCAATTGTTCAATCGTAGTGGCTGTTTTCTGAGAGTCTGGAGATCGTCTTTTGGATAGCTATACATCTCGAGCGCGGTTCCTTGTCAAGCTGTACTGCGTCATAAAGTAACAGTATCTGTAATCCACAAACATATCAAGATTGGATTATTTTTGTATCGAAAAAACTCGTGCAACATGCACGTCCTTTATCCAGCTGGCTAGCACCATTATACTTCCGAGGTTAAGAGATTCAGATTTCAATATTTCAATAATTGTCTCATATACATGTATATAAATGTTGTAACGCCTTTTTCGATTGTTCAGTTCAAGTTCCCTCGTCATAAGTTTTATAAAAGTTGTAAATATACTCTGTTTATTATATCAGCAGAATTGTTTTATGATATCTCTTGGAACTTTGAAATTTGTGATGGATTTGTGAACTATGACAGCAGTTGTGATGTCGAGCAGTAAATGTTGAGCCGTGGTACGATGAAGCGATACCTCGATCAGCAGCGTAGCATTAAATTAAATAATTACCTTGCACAAATAATACGATGGAAGATATTGCATGTTGTCGATACCATCAAGGGAAATTGTACTCGCCGGAGTTAATTTTTAAAGCAAACTGTCATTATAGTACATTTTCCAGTGCGTTAATAATATTATTAGTCTTATTTTGTGCAAATTGGACCAGTTTATGTATTAAGGGTAATTTAGCGAAAGTAGCCAACGCAATACGTTGCTCACTTTCTTGTATGATGGCCGTGGCTAAATTTGATTGACAAGCGATCGACGGTACCACGAAGAGTGAATATATTCAGAATAACGCAGTTGCTCCGTGAAATTATGTAGCATTGGAAATACTAAGGGGCGGCAGACTGCATCTTCCAGAAGTTGATGGATCATGTAAAGACGAGCTACTGGTGGACTTTGAGGTAAATAAATAGAAGACAAATTAAAAAATTAATTCATACTGCCGATTATAATAAGATACTGTAAACGCATCGGTTTCGTAGAAATAAATCATGCAGAATATTGCTTTTAGGTAACCCTGAGAGGTTAGGTTCAGAGCAGGAAAATTCCAAATCTCCAGTATTAGAAGACAACTCTAACAAGTTGACCAGGCATACAAGGCCACATTTATTGCCTAAAAGTTGTCTAATAATTTAGAAGCATTAAAAAATCATTTATCAAAAATAAACATCAATAAACATAGTCAAAAAGCATTTGCTTTTCTCTCATTTTAGACGAAGAATTCAAGAAATTTGTTATCAGTGTTCACCCCTAACACATATGTTAGAGCTAGCTCAAGGGAAAGACCCCAGCGCTGTCATGTACCGTGGTTATGCGTATACTTGACAAATAAGAATGGTCACCGCCGTCATAATATAAGCTACTCATTTAATTTAAGTTACTCAGTTCCATGAAAAGCTCGCCTAATACTTGTAGTGAAAGAAACGATTTACCATGGAATGTAGTGTAGGTTTTGACACTCCATACTGACACTCTATTATTCATTTATAAGTGTTCACACATAATAACAAAGAAGGTTAGGCTATAAATGGAATTTAGTGTAGGTATTGCCACTCCATGATAACATAGTAAGTTTACACGAGTTTCCATCTAACAACTAGAGAAGAAGAGGATGTACCAGGAATGTAGTGTAAGTATTGACCACCAATATTTAGTTTATACGAATTTCTCACTTTATACGAATGATGCAGTAAGAATGTACTGTAGGAATTGACACTCCATCATTCGTTTACACGAGTTTCCCACCTGATAAATAGGGAAGCAAATGATGCAGTAAGAATGTGACGTAGGTATTGACACTTCATCATTCGTTTACACGGGTTTGCCACCTAATAAATAGGGAAGAGTAGGTATTGACACTCCATCATTCGTTTACACGGGTTTGCCACCTAATAAATAGGGAAGCAAATGATGCAGTAAGAATGTGCTGTAGGTATTGACACTCCATCATTCGTTTATACGAGTTTCCACCTAGTAAATAGGGAAGCAAATAATGCAGTAAGAATGTGACGTAGGTATTGACACTCCATCATTCGTTTACACGAGTTTCCCACCCTGCTCACGTGACCGAAGTTTTCATTAATCCACTTACTGCTAATGTATTGATGACGAGCGCGTCTCACGTATCTGAGCAGCACGCGTAACGCGTCTACGTGCGTAACACTACACGTGCTACCCTCGTAACTTGATGCACGTAAACGTTGGCTGAGCGTGTGTAACTTTCGGCTAATAAATACAACTTTCTAATGTTTTATTAATAGTGAGTTATTGTAGCAAAAAGATGTCGTCTGATAATTCCGTTACATACGTATATGCAAGAAAATAATTTCAACAATCAATGAGCTACGAATTGTACATTAACGTAGTTTTATTTTTACTTGAACTCGCTGCCTTGGCAAAAATGTTACTCAGAAACAATTTAAAAATTAAAGCACTTTACCATTAATCACTGACATCACTTAATCATCACGAGAAGTTCACTGATCTGCGTTTTGTACACGCATTCAATATAATAATCAAGGATAGTTTGTTTGAATGGACTTTTTAGGTACTAATTGTTTTAGGAAATACACATCTGAACATCGCGCATTTTTTCGAAAAAATAGTGGTAATAAAAAAACGTACAAAACGTGCGAGTGAAAACTCCTCACGTAAACTATAATTCTTCGCTAATACCGTCAAACTTGCTTAGCTAATTGAGAATTGCTGGCTAATGAGATTAATAATCAATTATAATCGCAAAATAATTCCAACAATTAAACAAGAATACATCATTTGTCAATATATGTTAGAACCATTCGAATATTTGTACGTCAGTTCCATCAAACCAAGTCCTCTGCTTCATCCCGGCCGTCAGGACCAAGTCCTCTCCCTCATCCCGGCCCTCAGGACCAAGTCCTCTCCCTCATCCCGGCCGTCAGGACCAAATCCTCTCCCTCACCCCGGCCGTCAGGACCAAGTCATCTCCCTCACCCCGGCCGTCAGGACCAAGTCCTCTCCTTCATCCCGGCCGTCAGGACCAAGTCCCCTCCCTCATCCCGGCCGTCAGAACCAAATCCTCTCCCTCACCCCGGCCGTCAGGACCAAGTCCTCTCCCTCACACCGGCCGTCAGGACCAAGTCCCCTCCCTCATCCCGGCTGTCAGGACCAAGTCCTCTCCCTCATCCCGGCCCTCAGGACCAAGTCCTCTCCCTCATCCCAGCCGTCAGGACCAAGTCCTCTCCTTCATCCCGGCCGTCAGGACCAAGTCCTCTCCCTCACCCCGGCCATCAGGACCAAGTCCCCTCCCTCATCCCGGCCCTCAGGACCAAGTCCTCTCCCTCATCCCGGCCATCAGGAGGACCAAGTGGCTTTGTCCATCTGTGGATCCCAAATCTGTTGGATAAACAGGTAAAAATATTAATTTGGGGTCGCTTTCTGGCTCCGGAACACGTGCGAAAACAACTCATAATCCTCATCGATCCCAGGACGTTTTAAAGGACATCAATTTGTGATAATACGTCTCGCTGTCTGTTGTTGCACAGCTGGGGAACTGAAGACCAATGGGTCTTTAGAATGTCTTCTTAGCTCTGTATTATTATAAGACGGCATAACTTTTTTGTTTATATGCATACAATTAATGACCATAGAATGCATTATAACTTTCAAGGAGTCGAACAATTCTTTAGATGACGTTGGTAGATCAAAAGGTAGATTTAGCAAATTATAATAATATATTAATGACGTTTCGAATGTAGTAGCAACATTCATTTTCAAGTTAAGAGAAGCATTGAATATTTAAATTATATTATAGCATTGAGTAATGAAATTATTCCACGCTTCTCTTAACTTGAAAAATAATGTTGCTACATTCGAAACGTCTGTAAGGAATTTATACGAATATAACGGCTAATAATTTTTATTGAACTCGAAACGAAAAAACTTGGACACCAGCTAGTGCAGTCACTCTTGAACTGTCGAGACTGAAGTTGAACTGTCGAGACTGAAGTTCAAGACACTGAAATTAGAGACAAAACATCCAAATTAAATGCAAGTAGGAGCTCTAGAAATGACTATAATACCACTATATTCACCAATTCCAATTTCAACGGCACAAGATATGACAGTGAACGCTATCCTCTTTCTAACCTCAAATCAAACAAAGTACAACGCAGAACAGGTAGTATGCACTGGCAGCACCGGAGACAAGAAGCGAGATGACACGTACAAGACGAGAGGTGAATACCGGGGGTTATACTGTAATATAACGGAATGAACGGTAAAATCGGGTTTCAAATACTAGCAAGAACCTTAGTAATATGATATTAACGAGTCAAAGCTCGGCATTTTCACATGACACAATTTAAATTATTCGCGAAGACCAACCTTCAAATTATTGCCATTGGCGAATTTCGAAGTGGCTTGAATACAGCCGTTTAGAGGTATATTTGTGGTAAAATGGTGCAATTGGTAGAAGTTAGTAAATGCTTGGCCCAACCGACTAAGTAAGAAGGAGGTTAAGTGCACTAAGGCAACTAATAGTTAAAGTTAAGGCTCGAAGGCCGGCCATACTGCCAGAGTAACGCGCCAGAGACGACTTCTAAGTTGTTGGGCCTAACCAAAGAGGTGACTTAGCATGCATTATAGGCCAAAGGGCCCATGTCATGCATTAATTCACGTAAATAAGTAATTGAGAAAACGAAAATTGCATTCCGAGATTGATAAGATAATACAATCTAGAACACTTTAAGATTCGCCACCCGCTCTAGCCTCCGAAATCCTTCTCTAATGGTTCCTAGCTATCTAGAAATCAACTTAAAACTATACTTATTCTACAAGGTCCTGCTCAATTAAAACGGAACATAATTTCTTATACGTCGTTAATATATTATTATTATTATTTGCCAAATCTGCCTTTTGATCTACCAAAGTCATGGAAAGAATTGTTTGACTCCTTTAAAGTTACGATGCATTATCTGGTCATTAGCTCTTTGTGTGCACCTATGTTTTATATTCACAATGTATTAGAAGAAATTCGAGTAGAGCGTTACATAATGCATGCGGATGAATTCACCCACCGACATGCGCTCTGATTCTGAATGAACAAATGAATAAGTATAAATATATAATTTGTAATATATATATATAATATATTATATATATATATAATTTATAATATTATATATATAATATATAAATATAAATAAACAAGTAAATAACCGCAATTTGTATGCCTGAATAACTTGCGTCACTCAAAATCAATCCTGTATTATGAAGACTGAAAGAATAAAATATAAATCGAACAGGCTGTCATTTCCCAATAATATTAAAGGTATGTATATAAAATGGCACCATAGTGAGGCTGCAGTACAATTATAAACTATATAATATAATGTATAGATCAAATCAGCATAGTGTGGATGAGCCGTTGAATATCGCGTTTTTTATCGTTATTTTCCAATGTGTCTACACAGTGCGTAATGTGTTGATACAGAGCGTGATGTGTTGATACAGAGCGTAATGTGTTGATACAGAGCGTGATGTGTTGATACAGAGCGTGATGTGTTGATACAGAGCCTTCTACCACATCACCAGCGTTTGCCACATCACCCGCGTTCTGCCACATCACCAGCGTTCTGCCACATCACCAGCGTTTGCCACATCACCAGCGTTCGCTACATCACCAGCGTTCTGCCACATCACCGGCGTTCTGGCAGAGTCTGCCCTGTAACGCTGTCCGTTTTCTTCGGTTCGCGCGAGGCTGCCGCTCCCCCGATCTCATGAAGCGCTGTTGGACAGCATTGCATATATTGATATGAATTTAGAATATAAAAGAGACAGAATACTTTTTTGCCATATAAATAACGTACATTTGACAAATTAACGTTCATTTTAAGGAATATTTCAACTTTTTCACTTCAACAATGTGACTTCTGTGGGATGCCTGACGTAGGAGTTCCGCCGATTTCTGGAGAGAAACATTTGTCGATGACGAGTAAATTAACCAATAATTTTAATTGATTTTAGTTTATCGTATTGATTATGAGTCTATAAAATATTTTTATTCGAAATAATTTTGATAAATGACCACAAAAAGTCAGAGAACCATATCTAGGGAGTCTACACTATAACCCTTTATTGTCGTACGATCTGATATTCATTATTGAAAACACAACATTAAACCGTTAGGATCAAATTCCTTGCATACACTAAATGTATTACACTTGTAAACTGTATTACATTTGTAATCAAAGAAATATAGAAGTAAGGGAATGCTGGTTTTATAATTCTATTATATGTATCAGAAACCTTGCATTGCACTGCAGTAGAGCGAACGTAAGTGGCCGGATGCAAGGTCAGTTTTTTCGGTAGCGAGAGTAGCGCTACGTCGCTGCGCTTGTTGATCAAAAGTACATATATATTCGTAGACGACGTAGAATCTGCATTAAATTATTCTCGTGCAGCGCCACACTGTATGCTGAATAAAGTTTTATTTGATAGAAATACGTACTGTTTGTATTCAGAGTTGTGGACAAAAGAATATCAGTATTAATTACCGGTTACAAAAAGGAACCGATCTGATCAGGTATGCCATTATTCCCTTTAATTTTGTAATTACAAGATCACAAGCAAAATTAACATTATTATGTTTTGTTTTTGTTCACATGCGTATGCGGCATGTCAGTTCTCACATGCTTCATGCGTGTGCGGAGTGCTGAAGTATCATTGATAACATCGGCCACGCAGTGATAGTCATTGCTCCAGTAATGCTTTTTAACATGAATCCCTAACTCCTATTTAGCAGTTTATTTTAACAGCTCAAATATTTAATATTAATAGAAACAAAAAACAAATAAAAATGGACTGGAAAATTGTCAAGAAATATTAATTGCAAAATAAAATGAGTTATTTTATGTCAATAGGAAGATTCATGTGCGAAAAATACTGGCAAGGTCGCTGAACTTTGCAGTGGTAGAGTAGCTGACGTCGTGTAGATTATTAAGCGATATTCTTATCAATAAAATAAATGTTATCTACCTTCGCAACTGGCACTTGAGGATCTACATAGCAACTTGACGTGCACACGACATCCACGTGATAAATCATATTCTGCATCTACGACGCCTTGTAATATACTCAAGTTTTGCTTATCGTGAACTGGACGAGGTTTGACAGAATTAGAACAATAGAAAGGGCAAGGCTGATATCAGCGCGACACTTATTGTTAATTAGTTGAAAAATAATACTAGGATTTGTGGAGGAAACAACCTGACGTCTGGGACACCTTTGCTGCTTGATATCTTAGTTGCCAGTGGATATATAATAAAGAAAAGTAGGCTTGCACTCGTTATTGTTTATACTGGATAGAACGGGTTAGTGGTTGTGCAGAATATAACAGGTTAATGGAAATACTGAATAGTACTGGTTAGTGGTTTCATAAGTTAGTGGTTCTACATTTCATAACTGGTTTTCATCATAGACGTTTCGGCGCACTTACTGATATTTGTTTTTGGAAATTAGGATACGAATTCGAAATTCAAAATTCAAACACAATATAAAATTATACACGACCCTGTGTTCAGTGTCATCCAATAATAACAAGACCAATATTCCAACCCATAATGAAAGTGTGGAGTGTCATCCGCTGTTGACGGGCGCTGCTTGTCTGGTTCCTAATTACTGACCATTCATTACCAATCAATAACTTGTTGGCACGAACTAGAACGACTGGCAGTTAGAGCTGGCGATGGTCAAGAGCTGTACAGTCAAGGCAAAAACTGCAGGAATTGCTATAATTCCGCAATACTTTCAGTCGAAGCGTGAATGTTACCACAATCGAATGAACGTAGTAAAAGATGGATGCTGAAAAACGATGGATGCTTGGATGCATGTGCATATCTACGCTTAGTAATTTTGTTAATTACATTTGCCTGGTATTGGAAAGACCAGAGGGAATCGCAACTTGTTTGATTGTTACTTAAATATTCCGATTTGGACATTTTTCCAAGTAGACACATGCCCATCAAAACTTTTGTGTCCACCCTCTACCGCCAGACATGAGTAACCGGAGCAACATTGTCACAATACTTCCCAAAAAGTATACGTTCTAGTGAGCGTAAAATGACTTGCACTGATGGTTGCCGCCACGTACGCGGTACGATAATTTAAAAATGTTCTCTGTAGCGTACAAACGTCCTCAAGTTGCTACATTCAATAGTTTATATATAATTTAAGTTATGAACAGTTATGTTCCCGCAGAGTAACATACTACGACGGTAGAGGGTTAAGTGAAATTTCTTCATCATTATGATTTTTTTAATGCTTGTTGAGCTATTGTAAATGTGCTTCGCGACGGACTACAGTACAGACTAAAGACAAAAATGCAAGAAGTTAGCAAATTATAATGGTACTGACAGAAATAATCATAACGCAAGATAATGGAAGATAATGGTAAAAATTACGATAATCAGAACACATGATTGTCGTTATTATTCGTCTTTCTTGCCATTCGTACCTCAAGTGAAGATAATTAATGCTACTCTCACTATACGAAGTGTTAAAGTCGGGCTGAACTTGTACAATATACTGTACAAGGGGTTACAGGCTGGCTGAACTTGTACAATAAACTGTACATGTTTGATCGCGTCATGTGAGCTACAGACTGTCACTTGCGCCCTCCTCGTCATGTGTACAATAAGCCAAGTGTGACATGACGTCACGTGACGTGACGGCCGACGAGGTCACGTGACATGTCGCCGAATTCTGCTCTGAAAACAATGAGGGATTTCGAGGTGGCAGAACTGCTGAACATTGAGGCGGAGGCCCGACATGTTTGCTTTAGGTGGCCTAGCACAACTGAAGCATGGATCTGGTGAATTGGAAATTTAATGAATTTAAGTATCAAAATGTATTTTATATTAGACAAATGTACAGAATTTTTTAAGCAGAGTTAGTTCATTGTCAAAAAGTTGATCAATATTTAATTTTGCAACGAACTCGACATTTAGAAGCCACAGAAAAATAGGTTTCACTGATATTTTTAGAAAATATTAAATCAAAAGAGTGGTGCTTTGAAAATATCCATGCATCTGTTGTGTAATATTTAAAACAATAAATTCTTCAACACGTAATGACGTACTCACGAACGCGCAAATCTGTACAACCCGAACACCGCAACGAGTCCTTCACTCAGGAAATAAATGGATGGTTCATATTGTCAAAATTGTAACTTTCTTTCTGCATGCAGCACTTATTCGTTTTTTTTTTGCCGGAAACCCTAAATCAGTATGGTCCATTTCTTATTTCTTGCTCACACATGGGCAAGAAAAGCATCGCGATTAGGAAAAAGCCTGTAAATTTTTCTGAGTGTATGTCACATCCCCCAAGTAAACCCACCAAGTGAGTGTGTTGTATGCAGTATGCAGTGTGCAGTGTGCAGTGTGCTGTGTGCAGTATGCAGTGTGCAGTGTGCTGTGTGCAGTGCGCACCCGCCAACGCTCGTATGACAACATCGACATGTCAAGTGGCAGTGTAGAGTGGCGTGCTACTTACGTCAAGCTGACGTACGATCGCAGCCACGTCATGCAGTCTGATGATCCATCGTAAGGCTAGAATATTTGCTTTGATATCATTATTATTTTTTAGACAATTCTATATCAAATTTATAAAGCGCACATTTTTATCTAACTTAGTTAGCATTTTCTATTGCGTCGAGCTCGAGTAGAAGGTCCATTAAGTGAGAGATGATTTTTTGGTTGCTAGAGAAATGAACGGGTCAAATTGTCTTAATATTGACAAATTTCTTCACCTACAGAAAAAGCAGAAAATAAACGTAGCTCTGATACGCACTTTTACTTGGCCTAACTGAGTCCGAATGACCCACGCACGAGCAATAAGTGCATCGATGTCTGGAGAAAATCACACTTATTTATCTAAGTTTGTTATTTAAAGATAATTCGACACAAAATGTTACATATTATTAGAAATAGGAATATTATTAATTGTGTTGCAAGGGTAGCACGCTTGTCGATGCAAGACAAGTTGGTAAAAAATTGTAAAAGTTCTTGCACCACTGATCTACACTCAAAAAAATCAATGAGACTTTGTTGAAATATCGGTGCACTTTTTACCCCAATGTAGGTCATTCTCGTCAAAAAGGCGCATCAGTGTTACATGTACAAAGTGTTTCTCTATTAGGACAAGATGACTCATTTATTTTTTAGAGTGTAGAGCAAGACAAGCTATCTTATATGCGAGCAAATGAGGAGATACCAGACAGCGCGGCGACAGTGATACTCCAAGGTCCAAAGCCGACATGTGTACGGACGCCTGGGACATTCACACACACGTGAGTAAGAAAAATAACTGAAAATAGTAACAAAAATATAAATAAAATGAGAAATAAGTAGATAATACACAATAAAAAATAACGACGAAATAAAAAATAAGAACTAACTTCAAATAACGCTCACATTGAACCTAATTACTAATATAGAAGTTGTACAAATGATTTACGTACTACAAAAAAGATTGCATCGAAAATTTTGTCGTTGCTAATATTGATGACATTTATGGTAAGGTTCTCTGTTCTCTGAAAATCTCTTTTTGCCTTCGAGGTCATTGCACTGAAAATCTGAGAAGAGGAAAGAAAAAATTTTGCAATTGAAAAATCCACATAAATTAGAGCCGTGCTATGCCTTTAGTCGAAACAACACTTTTTCACAAACACAGCAAAAAAATATAATTTTCGGCAAAGAAACACAAAAAGATAATGTCTGCAAAAAATCCGCCATCTGCGCACGATGTTAGGCGAACAGCAGCAGGTGTTATCGCTCCATTTATGCGGTGCTTGGTAGGCGCTGAGTCAGCATCACTTCATTTATATCACTTACATCCTTCTGCTTCACGAGACACAACATGCACTTGCCGCTGCATCCCGCGCTCAACAAATACGAAAATAATCAATCCATTATAACGAGAGTGCTAAATACAAACTGCGCACCCGGCCTCGTTGTAAATAATCAATTCATTTTAGCGGGAGACTAAACTGCGCACCCGTTGTTTTTTTTTTGCTGATGACAGAGAAACCATTATTAGGGATTGGGCCGATATGAAGACAAACTCATTTAAGTAATTTGAAAATGATAAAAAAAATTTCGATGTGGAGGAGATTTGACTGCGAATTTAATTTGCGAAACAAACCTTGAAAATAAACAAGAAGAATATTGTGCTTAATTTTTTTTCGCAGGCTTTCCGCATCTGAAATTAAGTGCTTAACGTCGCAATTTGCCGCAGAAAATGTTCTAGACTAATAAATAAGGTATATTATTTTTGGTTGATTTTTCCGTTTTTGAGGATGGTATGCAAAAGAAACTTGAAGTAACTTCCAGGTATTAAAAAGCGGTCCATGGGTTTCAACTTCATTTGACGTTTGCGTTCAATTCTTGCGTTCACAATACACTTACAATGTGGCACTAGGCGTATCATAGACACCATGCCAATGCAAACTGCAAATGAATTACGACGAAAGTTGTGCGTCAGAATAACAGATTAAATATACTGTATGTTCCTGCTTACGCACAGGTAACTTATTTAATAAATCCTAGAAATCACGGTGTGATAAAGACCAGCGCTCACTTTACTGCAGTGTGTACTTTTTCAAGCAAATCTCATTTCAATAAGCATTTACAATCGATAGGGTGTGCGAAGCGTTAATAATTTGGATGAACTTTATATGTTGCGCTATAAAGCGAAGAAGTCGTCAACCCACAAAGCTGCCTGAGTGATGCGATGGGCTCAATATGAAACTCAAGTTAACCTCTGGGTTCAGATGCGAAGGCCTCACTGCACTCATGCATCAATTTATAACCTGTCTAAAAAATGATCAATATCAAATTTCATTGCCTGTTCTGCCTAGAATAATGAAATTAACATGTTTCACAATTACTTTTGGAGTTTCTTTATTATTTACTCTTTCTCCATTCTTCATTTACATTGAAGTGGTCGTTTCATAACAATAGAACAATAGGAAAAAAATATAACTCAGTACTCACTGCAGTGAGTGACAGAGAGCGCATTTTCTCGTCGACGAAAACGTGAAGTCACGAACGGACAGACAGACAGACGGATAGACAGACGGACGGACAGACGCACATGGCGAGCACAATAGTGCATTTTTTCCATAAATGAGAAAATGAGCTAAAAATGATAAAAGGCTTCTTAGTGAATGACCACATAAGCTTAAAAGCTTCGCATGCGACAAAGGCTTGCAGAGATATTAGCCTTATTTTAGCTAATTTTGAATTAAGTTAACGTATCATGGATGCAGACGATTATTTGGTCGTTAAATGTTGTTATTTTCCAAGAATAAATTTGCAGCTCATTAATTCCCACAAAAATGTATCGGTATCGTTGGAATATGTTACACGACATGACTTCCGACGCATGATTTCGGAATCCCATACCAATTAAATTTATCTGTAAAAAATTTATCTTATCAAATGATCAATTTTGGGGGAGAAGCGCTTGCAATGATATAAATTGTGGCGGTTATCATTAAAAATGAAGATGGATATTTTGAATGCGCGTTTATCGGAACAATTGAAATGAAAATTAGAAGCAACTATCAATCATCAGATAAAAGTCACGAACAATACAGTGAACAATAAAGTAAGATACGAATAAGAGCATTGTAACTCATGGATTATTTGATATGTTCGAGTAAGTCGAAAATGGTCAGCATGAATTGCCTCTAACTCTTTTAACAAGTCAAGTGGGATTCGGAACCTATGATTACAAAGGGTTTAGGGGTAGGGTATACGGAAACGATCAATGAGCATGCAGGGATTACGAATGCAATTTGAGGTCATCTCATTAATCACATGAAAAGCTAAGATCACTGATAAGCAACAGGCGTATCAGTACTTGCAACTCAGCAATCGTTTTCAGATCGATAATGACAGAGAACAAGCAAGCTTCAATATATAGCTTAGTCTCCCCTTATAATAACGACGCGGTTCACCACTCACGACGAGAGCAACATCAGGGGTAACTGCAACAATTTGCAATAATCTTAAACGATCTTCAATAATCTGCGTGTGTGCGGCATTGTCTCCAGCAAAGCTGCATTTAGGCATCTCTAATGACGCATTTTTAGCTATAATTATAATGAGGCGCGCGTGTACAGAGCTGCGCTTTGAGAAGATTAGGAAGAGGGAAGTCTGCCGGCAAGAGGGGGCGAGAACTTGCAAGATATTGACTTCACGAAGCCTTAGCTATCGGCAAGAATTTAAGGAATTAATGCATGAGACAAAGCTTGAGGATGAACCAAAATTATATGTTGATAAAAAGTTTTTCTTGAACGCGGGTCAATTCTTGAAATGAAACTAAATAAACAAATGTTGAGCTTTGAAATTCGTCCAAGAGGCAAACTTGATGAAGATTAAGGCCGTCTAATGATAAATAAATTCAAATTTGTAACAAACAAACGTAAACCCGATAATGTATACAATAGAAATTATATTAAACTTCAAAATCATAAAATAACTGCACCGCAGTCATGAAAAAAGGAACGAACGAAGAAGTATTATGCTATGCAATAAATAATTATCATTTAATTATAAATTAATAGTATCGCCTCAATTTAATCGAAAAAATCAGCTGATTCATTTGATATCTACTCCGTCAGTTAAAAGAAAGCTCACAACAGCCAAATTTTCAAGTAGAGGTTGAAATTTACGATAACTCATGAATTCCAGCGATCAACAATTCAATCAAATTAATATGATAAATTTTATCACTGTTTCTCTGCACTACCTGCATTACTTATTAGTCGAACTGCAGTCCATCTCAATGATCAAAGTGCAAGCCTCGGTTTAAGGACTGCTGGAGCCTTGCTCTGTAGCACAAAGCGATTCAATTTCTTTAACAATGTCAAGACAAGTCGAGTTCCCGAGGGCATGTGTTGATCATCTGTTAATTGCTTGTATCAGTTCTAAAGGCACTCCAGGTTCTGTATCAAAGTGGATCCATTATAAAGGCTTGAACATACAAGCCATTGGATTGACAGAGATTATCCGTGCACGCCGTGCTCATAGGTAAATATTTGAAGCTAAAATGCTGCACAAAGGAATTTGTTTAATTAGATAAGATAGTCAATAGGATTGCAATAGATAATATAGTCGCTAGGATTTCAGTTATTCTGGCTAATAAACGCCCGAAATCCAGGCATGATTTTTACTCAGTATTGGGATTGATGTCTGTGAATTTAATTTCCAAACTTAATTAAAATTAGTTACATACTATGTATAAACCATGATTTGCAATCAAACACTATGAACTCAAATTATTATTTAGGATTATACGTATCTATCAATCAAAGATTCGAATTATTGACTCAACTGACAAAAAAATTAATAACGACTTACCAGCTATGGTTTATATGAATTACAGTTATAGTTTATTTATTGCCATTATCACCATAACAAATTTGAGCAACAGCTGCCGCAAAATATCCTCAGACCAACCCGCAAGCTCTTAATGCCTGCAAATAATTCGATCGCGTGCACAAACACCTGATAAAACTGCTAATATCTCACATAACTGATCGATGACCGCACATAAAAATAGATAAAATATTGCATGCGCTGGCCAAGTGTATGTGCGGCGGACAGATTAAGAACATAAATTTTCCCGGTGATGTACGATGGAGAGTTTCACTGGACCAGTCCTATAGGGAAATAAGATATGTTCTGCAGCGAGGGATATACATGTATAATAGGGGCCATACTTTTAAAACTCGCTAAGTGAATATAAGTACTTACGCTCTATTTTCTTGTCTATGATTGGTGGATTTTGCTTGAAAGACCGTCAATGATTGGCTGATGAACTTACGATCTCTTAACTTTTTTTGAAAGTACAGGTCCTGACATCTATTGGTAGCATAGATACGTATATTAACACAGATACATGCATTACAACACATACTTGTATTACTACAGATACATGTATTTCACAGATACATATGTTAGGACAAATACATACATATGGTACCACAGATAAACATGTTAACACACATATAAGTACTACCACAGGTCCATATTACATAAGTTAGCACAGACACGGTTATCCGTTGTTATCTAAAGCAGTCATAGAGATTAAGCAGGGAATGCGATGTAACGATGCGATGTAACGAGAAAGGATTATCATCAATTTATTTTTGAGAGTTATAACTGCTTGTCGTCTTTACAAGGCGTTAAAATATATAAAACTAAAGCAACCTAACAAATTTACATAATATGTATAATACAGGCGGTATTTCAACAAAAATATAGGCTACGGTATACAGAGTTCTCTCTCTCATGTGCAGTTTGGGATGCCCCCTGCAATACACCATGCAGTCTGTACAAAAAAAGCCACATAAGCTAATTATGATGTCTTTATCTTGATGGTTTGATCTTAAGTCTATAATTAAATGACGGCTTAGCGGCAGCGTGCACAGCTCGCCTCCGGAGCAGCAGGCGGCTTCTCCGACTCCGACGTACCAGTTCTGTATACGACGTACCAGTTCTGTATACGACGTACCAGTTCTGTATACGACCTGCCAGTTCTGTATACGACGTACCAGTTCTGTATACGACGTAGCAGTTCTGTAATTTTGAATTACTTCAACAATAACAAAGAACGCTAAGTTCTGCAATGTAATTCAATTATTTTCTTAATCCCAACACCGCATTTGATTAAAAAGAAATTCAGTTGATCGATAAAAGCCCAAAAAATTAAAAAAAGATTGACGAATTGGCAAGTTGTCCAATTGGCAAATTGGCTGACAGACCATCTTCGGTTATGTGAAACTGTAAGACGAGTCCTGCCGAGTATAGAAATGTTGAACGTAGAAGAAAAAAATACAAAAAAACGAAATTATAAGAAGAAATAAGGGATTACTGACCAACAGATTAAATCAATTAAGGAATCATTTAATTTGACTAGGTTTTAACGCATGAAAATATTGACAATGGAAATGTCTTATTTGAAAATATCGAAACATAAAATGAAAACACAAGATGCTGCCGTCGACAAAAACTATTACTAAATAATGTGCACATGAAACAAATATAGTGAAGTCCACAAATTGTGTCAAAAATAAGCAGTAAAGAACGCTGAGGCCGAACTATAGGGACAGACATGATAGCGACGCAGGCACCGTATAGGATTAATTAGCTTCCCGAGGCACATGCATTGTAAGAATCGTATCACCGATAGTATCGTATCGTCGATAGCATCGTATCGTCGATAGCATCGTATCGTCGATAGCATCGTATCGTCGATAGCATCGTATCGTCGATAGCATCGTATCGTCGATAGCATCGTATCATCGATAAATTATCATCGTATCATCGATAAATTATCATCGTATCATCGATAAATTAGCATCGTGTCATCGATAAATTAGCATCGTATCATCGATAAATTAGCATCGTATCATCGATAAATTAGCATTGTATCATCGATAAATCAGCATCGTATCATTGATAAATTAGCATCGTATAATCGATAAATTAGCATCGTATCATCGATAAATTAGCATCGTATCGTCGATAAATTAGCATCGTATCATCGATGGACAATGACTGGTTTTTCAAAAAGAGTAAAGCGATGCCTTGCACTTACAGATTAGTATCAGTGTAGCTAATAATATTATTATTACTTTACTACAAGTATACTTGTTATTATAACCATAACTTTAATAGCTGGAGAATGCTATTATTATTTATTGTTGTGCTTAAAGTTAGGACTACAACAACCAATAATTAATTGATACAACATCACATTCGTAATAAGCGGTACAAAGTTCGAGAAAATCTAGTTGGAAGATTGATCAATTTGATTAGTATTCAGTACACCGTCAGATTGATCAGTACACCGTCAATTTAGAACGATTATTGCAAACGTTGCGGAGCAATGTCGACTCAAGCGTGCCAATATTGAGCTCAACTACGGCTGTCTGGAAAAATATGAATTTTGGCCATTGCGTGACAACGAGTTAAACCGCCGAATAAGATTAAGGTCATGGATTACATATCTTTTAGTTGAATATATTAATTGATGAATTGTTCAATAAAATAAAAAATGACCATATTTAGATTTAAATATGCTCATAAATTCTATCTTTCATTTTTCAAGCTCAGAGTTTATTTATACAGTAAGTCCGACATAATAATTGGTAATAAGTTTATGCAAGAATTGTGTTGCACGGTGAGAATTATATTGAATTATTAGCTTGAATATCATAATGAATCTATACCTGAAATATATCGAACCGGAAAAATAGACCCTGCTTTTAATGCTCCTCCGATATGACGATGAACTGGCCATGGTTATGGCTCACATCTGCTGATTGTTTTGTAAGAAAACGCAGGCCTTCACCGTCACGCTGGTGCCGGTAAAATTTTTTCAGTTTCCCCGATACAAAGCGAATTTCCGCGGCCACAAACCAGCTTTATGTGTCGGTCCCGCTAGTAGGCACAGCTTTATCATGCTCTTCCATCGTCATTTCTCAGTGATTGAGCGCAGAGTTATCAATTTTGTCGAGGTCTAATGGAAGTAAACCCACAGAAGCGACTGCAGCATGAGTGGCCAAATCATGGAACCCTTTCATGGCAAATGATGCAGTCTGACGTGACCGCCTTCCTCTCCAGTCTCATGATTAATTGACTGCACCTCGTGCTAGACTGGCACATGAACAAAAAAAATCATAATGATAAAAATCATAATGATATGATGATGAACTTAGGTGAAATAATTCTATATGCTCCTGCATTTGACTATTACAATAAAGCATTATGATATGTGCTAACTGCTGCATGACATCGGTTAAATCGAACTCGGGAAATGCTTTAAAAAAACTATGATAAACTGAGATAAACTTTTTTAGAAAAATTAAGTTATGATCTCTAAAGTAAAGGAAACCAATTTTTTTAAATTGGGATGTTGCCCGAATATCTTTTCTTCCACGTTTGTCAATTTACATTGCAGATAGTATATATAAAAGAGTTTTTCATTATAATCGAATATTTGAAATAGTCACAAATCTTTTAATGTATTACATACATCACACAAACAAATGGCAAATATCCAGGCGCTAGCAGGGCACCTGGATTTACCTTTATTCGCTAATGACTAAGCAATAAAGATGCACAATTTGCGCATATTGGCAGTCGTCTGCGATGTCCGGATAGGATTGACCCGGATTAGCATTTCTTTGATTCTTTTGTCTGTTGTACATTTAATGAATGAGTGGAGGCAGCTGATATTCATCAGCAACGCTAATCTTCTGCTAATGCGTCCCTCAGTTTTGTGCCCAATAGATTTGTACGGCCGAGGGTAGACTTTCAACAAAGACCCTCGAATGGATCTGAGCTTCTGCTATTCACCAGTCAAACGAGCCATAAAAAATACATGTGAATGATTACACGAAAAACATCCACCACCTTTCAAACAGATAATTTGTGTTCATGGTATTTAATGGGTAGGTTCACTTCACTGAAAAATTGTAGCAGTGTCTCTCTACCTTCAAACCTGAGGGGAGAAGCGCTGCTACCGAATTAGTTGTCTAAATGTACAGAAGAAAACGAGAAAATTTTGTAGTCATAAACAAAGAAATAGACTCATCGACCTAACCTACAAATTCAATGCCGAACTATAAAAATTTTTACAACAAACACTTAAATAAAATAGTAGCTTTTTTATTTTTAAAATACCATGTTTTTATATTTATTAAACTACGACGATGAACAACTTGTTTTTGATTAAATTTGTCACGTTTCTCACGTAGGCTGAGGGTTAAGGTCACCGTAATTAATCAACCATAATTTCTATGTTAGTCTAATGACTTATCATCATTAAACATGTTATTCATAACTTCATTATCTACTGCCCAGGATTGGATAAAGGAGTCCATCACACGTACGCAAAAATGGAACCTTTCAAGTGTTTAATTTTCCCCTCGAAATTGGAACAAAATTCATCCCAGAAGATAAAAAACTTAAATGATTTTTAATAATGTAATTAATTAAAGTTAATCATTCGTAATCAATATATGGACGAGCGTGCGAATAAAACTATTCGGCAACTGTACAACGTTTTTTACATTTATTATGCTTAATTTTTTATTATTTGCATATAATTTTAACATAAATACGCGCGCATATTCAAAACTAGGAATGGCTTTGCTGTTCTAAAGAACACGCGTGCTAATCATGACGTTCATCATTGCTTTATGATTGCAAAATGGAAAAAATTGACTTACTCACCAGAAATATTTTGCTTGAACAATCTTGGCAATAATAAATTAGAAAAAAGAAAGCGCGTTGAAGAATTATTGAACGTATATAATTTAAAAAACATAACACTTTCATTTGAATAGGGCGTATGCCATGCTAAGCTTTGGTCTTTTAAATTCAACTAACAAAGCGTTAAGCGTAATTAAAAGGTCCCAGTTTCTCGACTAATTTCATATTTGGTAATCTAAATACCAATGCGAGCTAAAAAAAATGTTTTCTCATCTCTTCGCTTGAAATGAGACGGTAAATTGCATCACATGGGCCCACTGTTCAGAACCATACGCCTGCAAATCTTAAATCTTCTTTCTAATCTTCTGCTCACAAGCCTTCTAATTGCAGCATTTTTGCACGTCGCCCCTACAGTGCATTGTCGTTGCCCGTCTTGAGCGCCCGATGCTCTCGAACCAACGCATCTTCTCCTCTCAATTAAATGCGTCTTTTGTTGGTTATATCTAAAAAATTCAATAGAAGACGAATTTTTCTCTAAGCCCAGAGCTCTCGTGGGAATAAACTTTGCAAGACTTCATAACTAAAAAATCTGCATAAAAAAACATATTTCCTCCTAACTTAGAAACTCAAATCCTGATGAACGGCATTCGAATGCTTCAGATTGTCCGGAATGGAATGATTTTGCTAGAAGATATTAACAAAATAATGCAATGGTCTAATTTGAAATGTTTTTCTGTTCTGTGTTAACTATCGAATAACATTTATTGCCTGAACGTGCAAACATACATGTCGTGATGAACATGTATGATAAGTTTTATATTAGAATATTATTGATATTATAATTGAAATGTATCACCGGCATTGAGGAGGGGTTGGGCAATAGCACTTCTCTAGAAGAAAGTGTCCATTGTGACTCATCTTGCAAACGGAAAATTAAATAGAGTTCTTAAAAGTTGAAGGTTTCGCTCAGCAAATAAAGAGCGTACAAATTAAAGTGCATTTAGTATTCAGGAAATGCATTCAGTTCATTTCCGTGAACGTGATTTCGGTATGGGAGTCAGGATCATCGGAAAACTTTTGTCCTTGGTGAGGCGTAACCGCGTAAGCTGTTAGGGATCTTGTGAAGAGGATCTGTAGCGTGAACTTGGTGCACTGATAAGATATTAGGCGACATACATGCTTTACGATCTTGTATTTAGGATCTGTAGCGTGGACTTGGTGCACTGATAAGATTTTAGGCGACATACATGCTTTACGATCTTGTATTTAGGATCTGTAGCGTGGACTTGGTGCACTGATAAGATTTTAGGCGACATACATGCTTTACGATCTTGTATTTAGGATCTGTAGCGTGGACTTGGTGCACTGATAAGATATGAGGCGATATACATACATGATTTTATAAGATTTTCCTCCAGTTCATTCGTTGCAATAACTGCCACGCGGTTAAGAAATGATTCATCTTAGGTTACGAATGAAAGCTCCCAATGATTAGTAGTAAAGATTTTCCGTCAACTATAAACTCTGTATTTTCAAGTTTCAATAAAATTTATTCAAATGACTATATTTTGCTCGCGCAACATCAGTTGCAGAGAAACTGCATTAGTCATCAATATTCTTCCTCAATTCATCACTTGACTATAATTCTTCTGCCACGGACAGATTAGAAATTATTTTGAAGACACATTTGCATTTTAAAATAAACATTTCACAAGCCGGACTCAGATGACGATGGTAATTCACGGTTTATTCATAGTAAATGATGTCTAAGGATTATACATCGTTTACATGAATTATTCAATGACTCTGCGACGAAGTGTATGTATCTTCGCATGATATTTTTACACAAAAGGCAGATTAACATGAATCCTTTAATACTTGGCAACTCGGAAAAAATCTTTTAATGATGGATAACTGAATTATTCAGGCTATAAATCCCATCGAGACGCTGTACAAACAACATAATCAGTAACAATAATTACAACATTCGCTTCTGAAATATATAAGATTTATATTTGATGAAATGGTCATTTTGAAACTAAAATAATTATGACACTTATGGTACAGCAAAAAGACTAGTTCAGATATCAAAAAGAATAGTTCAGTGGCAACGGCTACCGAAAGAAAACTAGGGAGTTATTTTCTTAATCGATTGAGTTCGAGGGAAAACTATAGAAATTTGTAAAGGAATCGTACCCGATAACCTCCGAGCTCCGCTCCTGTAGTGTAGTGCTGCATTAAGTATAATAAAAATATTTTTAGTTTCCGAGAATAAGAGTGAACCTCCTTTAGAAGAACATTCCGCGACCTGCTGAGGTTTAAATATTATAAAAATTGCCACACATTTAGTGCATTCGGGTCACGTTTCAAGAGACACGTCTCATCCAAACATGTCTCTTCTCACTAAAATTGAATTGATGCACAAGCGAGCTTTGAACAATGAACCGTGACTGCAGAAAAGCACACACAATTCAACTATGATCTATATCACGGCCGTCTATTTCTCAGCATCCAAAAGAGCGTCCACTCTAGAAGTCACTGGGAAGTTTCACGAAGTCTTAGGAATAAAGGATTCAAAGCGAGAGACTTGCCTGCATGAATGGCATAACTAATGCGTGTTTGCTTCTTACTTCCTGCAGCACTGAAGACAGCCATTGCCTCTATCGCGGTGTGTGTACCGAGCGCCATACATGCCTGACGTTACTGTAACGACCGCAGTCTATCAAACGCTCGAGCAACGATAAACTGACGTCTGTGCATCTTTCTGCGCTGCGTGATCCTTCCACTCAAGAGCTGCTAAGCACAACGCTGGAGAAAAGGTAGTCTAAAAAATTCGAGAATATTTTACATTCATCACTAATTCTTAATATTCAGAGTGTAATACGAGAGAAAAGCTAGTCTAAAGTATTTTAGACTGGTATAAATTCGTTATTAATGGCAGATATTAAGCAATCGATCGACTGATGATAGATAAAGCAATAAATATTTTGGCTATTAAAGTAAACGAAAAGAAAAACATAGTAAATTTAATTTTATAATATAAATATTTGGGAAAAAATCCTTAAGTTTCCAGGAGACTTTAAGGTAGAACAAGCTTTTTAAATTAATCTTACGTCGATTCAACAGACCTGAATATTCATTTCCTTACAATAAAAATTTCTTACAAATGATGAACTAATGATAATTAAATGGTTACAAAGGGCGAACTCACAATTGTTTAGTCAATGTAAACGACGAAATAATGATTATCAAGTCCTTACAAATTGTGAACTAAAAATTATGAAGTTTTTACAAATGACAAACTACCGATCAATAGCTCGTTATAAAAAATCGTTATAAATTTCTAACAATCATTTGGTCAATCAATCTCGGCAATATAAGGGCGAAGTGGACAATAATAAGATACAAACAAATAAGTCTTGTTGAAGAACAATTGTATTCAGGGACAATTAAAAGAGACAGATAATTTTTATCAGATATTTTTTCATTTACGCAAGTGAGGTTAGTACACTGAAGAAATTCCGAAGATGTAGAAAATGGTTGCAAATGATTTTATTTTGTTCTCGAATGATATGGAAAAATATCTCGCTCACAATGAAATTTAAAGGCAAAGTGGATTTCCAACCTTAATTTGTAACAATGATGAGTTTTCGATGCGGGAATTTCTGGTTAAATTTTCAAAATTAGTTGCTAAAGGCAGGCAAAAAATTTGAGGGATCACTTCCGAACTCAAAACCCAGCGAAAAATAGGAATTCATACATGAAAGCTTAAAGTGCATTCGGAAGAAATATTTTAATACGAACTTAAGGTTCCGCGTTTGAGAACCATATCGTTGTCACCACATCACGACCGTGTACACACACCTTGATACAAACACAGAAGGTGAGGGCACTGCCTTTGTATCGTGCATATGCTTTCGTCCAAAGGCCTTCTTCATATATTTGCATAACAATACAGCGTGCAGGTGTGGCTGTATGAAGTTGTGTTCATTTCTAGACCTGCTTTGCCCTAGCAAACAAAACAGAACATTTTTTTGTTGACGTCGGAGCTCAATCGAAGAGGTCTACGGCAGTTTGGATGATGGTAAAAAGTGAACTCCTTTCCTACGTAAAAAAATGATGAGAAAACGGTAGTGTGAGAACCAAGCAAGGAGTTAAGATAGGATCCATCAGCAGGTTGAAAGGAAAAATTAACTTTCGGCGAGAACAAGAAATTATGATTATTTTTGAACAAGAAATTATGATTATTTTTTATCCGATGGAAGCAAAAAGAAATGTTTTAATATTCTTATTTCTTTTTCTGGGCGGTATAATATCGAGCAGGCTACTTCCTTCCGAATGTGATAAGTATTATTAAATGAGGCAATGCAGCACTCATTTCTACAAGATCGATTTGCTACAGTTAATATAAAATGAAATTATTTTGGTCTTAATTACATATAACATAAATAATACAACACAATACGAATGAAGAAAACAGTAAAAGACTTTCGGAAAGTCAACATTTTTGGCGAGTGACAATTTCTTTAATGTAAAGTACATAAACAGACATAAACGTAAAAGCTAACTAACATTTCTGTTTCTTTTACATTTGGGATCAGCATTACGCACATCGTCGCATGTCGTTTAAGTTTAATGACATTACTGTTTAGTTAATATTTATGATCAGCATCGTACGTCGTCCACAACAGTGCACCCCCGCAAGGTCGTATCTGTTGTACTGACGCAACGTCAGTTTCCGTAAACCTTTGCTGTTTGCCCCGCTGATAAAGACCCGCTGAGGGCAAGCTTTGCTCTACGGAGGCAATGCGGAAGCGATGAAAAACAGCGGAAATTTGGATCGTGATCTGAATAATCTGGAAAATAACTGTTTCCTCGTATGAACAAGGGGACTCGCATGGAAATGTCAATTAATCTGTATATTTGTGAATAAATTTACAAGATTGTATTGTCTCATCAGATTTGGGATATCGTTTGAGATCTTTACAGGTAATTTGATCAAATTCTCTAAGGTGACTTCAGGAACATCTGGTAATCATAGTCATATTATGATTATAATTACCATAACGTAATCTAACAATTGATACCGGACCATTTGAGACAGCCTCAATTTATTCCAGCATAATATTCATTCCGAACATTTCAAAGAAAGTGCTACAAATAACTGCTTTTCGTCTACATTAAGCATTCAGTTCAAGCAACATGCAGGACAGAATTTAACATTTAAAAAACTTAATAATTTAGAGCAAAGTGGAAAAAAGTTAGCACTTTAGCTTATAATTCAATGATTTGACCAAAAAAACAGTCCCAACATACGAGTCTGTTTGACTCAGCATATATGACGCTTGCGGGGCGCCCTGCGTTTACAATTTTCAGCGTTCAAAGAACGTAAAACGCAACGCTAATCTATAACACTTCTGTGGCACGATGACCGAATTGATGTTTCGCTCGTTCCATAAAATACTGACGTGATGTGCGAGTTAATGTTCCATCCTACACATAACATACCGGTGTGACATGCGAATTAATATGTTCCACCCTATACATCACATACCAGCGTGATGTGCGAATTAATGTTCCACCCTTTACATCTCATACTGGAGTGATGTGTGAATTAACTTTCCACTCACTACACAACACAACATACAGGTGCTATACCCTAATTAATGTCCCATCTGTTAAATCCACATAAAATTCAATCGCCAAACACTGCAATTCTCAATACAAACACTAACCAATTAAATTAAATGCCAAGGTCAACAGGACTATGTGCCCTGTTCAAAACGTGATCTTATTATTAATAGAATAGATAACGAAATTAAAAGAGTATCCCTTGAGTGTCACTTGCAGTGTGCAGGTGGTTCCTTTGTGTCCGGCACGATCGTCGTGTAGAGTGACGCAGCTTGTGTCTTTGTCGACGTTTCATCTCGACCTCATCCACGACGTAGAAAAGAATATCTTTTATCCTGCATTGCGACGGCTAAAAATATTCGAGTTTCATAAGACAGCAAGCAGCTCAATGTTTTTTGACCATGTATGCCGAAAAGGCATCAATTTGAAATATCGAGCTGAAAATGTGGATTATAAAATGTGCTCCATCTTTTCGTGATTGCTTCCACTTATAATCTTAGTTTATTTTTGAAATTAGTTATTAGTTGGGTATTATGGAAGTAAGTAAGTAGTTAAGAATTTTGATGCGTAAATGACTGACAGCTTTGGATCATCAAGTTTATTTCCAACACAAAGAAGATTTTTCAAATTTCAGGATGAAAATAATTGAACATAATTGAACGAACACTATTTGCAGCTTTATTTAATTACTTTTTATTAAAAAAGCCTAGTGTTAAAATTAAAATTGTTATTAAAATACTACACAACCGCTTCCTCATTAAAAATAAATTCATTATTAGTATTGTAATTTCATGACAAAATAATAAATTTATTTTTATTACTATTCAGGTTCTTTTTATATTTTCACACATAATCAGTTCATTAATTCGAACCTTTCAGTCGATCATCCCCATGCTACTCGAGGCTTGGCAACAACAATTTCCTGCAATATTTACGAACGAAACAATCGTGATTGATGATGCAATGCTCAGTGACGCTCATCACGGCTAATATACACATCGGTGCTCCCGATTCCTATTGCATAATTAAGTTTGCAGAGCGCATGACACCAAGGAAGCTTGTGACCTCCACTCGCTGCCGACCATTAGACAAAGAGAACGCAAGTGTCATTCAAAGACACGTTCTTGTGCTAAAAGCAGAGACCAAACACAGGGTCGATTAAAAAGCCCACAATATATAAAAATATACGAAAATATGTATATACGTTTTCTAGATATACGAGTTGATATTTTAAGCTCATTAATTATCACAAAAATTGATGAATCACCCACAATATCAATAAGGCATGTCCACGTTAGCAGCACTGCAGGGGGTGGGGAAGGGGAGGTGTACGGTGCGTGTGGACAGCTCAGGGTCGCAGATGTTGGTTTAGAGAGCGTACGGCGGAGCGCCCTCTAGTGGTTGCGTGCAGAAGCTGCAGTAAAGTTATGACATTTATGTGCCTCATGCACTGTAAAATGTGTCTCTGAGGTTTACAATTCAAAGATATCGATATTTAAAGCATTAAATAACATTAGTTTTGCACTGAAGTATTTTATTTACAGTTTCTTCCTTATAGCGTAAAATAATTTGACGTAATGAAAGAGTACCGAATTTAGTTTTTCGCAAAGAAAAAGAGTCTCTCTAAGATAATTATGTCTCTCTAGATTCACGTTTTTTGGGGCTCCATTGCAAAATAAATCACAATATGATGCGTATAGCAATAGATTATTTCATTAAAAGTGTCTTCAAAGAAAGCTTAAAAAAAAGGAAATCAATGGCAAAATTAAAATGCTTAAAAACATCTTGGAAGCAGCCAGAATGCTTAAAAATATTAGGAAATGTTAAGGCTTTAATATAAAACGGATCATCACCTTCTTTGAATTCCATGAGGAATCTAATTTAATAAATTGCAGGTAGGTGTGTGGGAGTAATTAAAGATAATAACTGGAACAGCAAACCTATGTATTTTTGATGCAGAAAATATAAAAGTCATATATTTGATTTGAGCGAGATTAAAGTCAAAGATATAGCAGCATAATGCAACGCTGAAAAATGTGAGCTGAAATGCACGTAAACGTGACACGCATGAGCAGCGCACTCGTGTGCTACTGAAATGCACACAAACGTGTGCGAAAAGTGAGCTGAAATGCACGTAAACGTGACACGCATGAGCAGCGCATTCGTGTACTGAAATTCACACGAACGTGTGAGAAATGTGAGCTGAAATGCACGTAAACGTGACACGCATGAGCAGCGCATTCGTGTACTGAAATGCACACGAACGTGTGCGAAATGTGAGCTGAAATGCACGTAAACGTGACACGCATGAGCAGCGCATTCGTGTACGTGACCGTGGCGTGAGTGCGGGGATATTGAGCGACCAGTAAACTCTTTGTGGGCTTTTGAGGTCATCTTACGAGCACACCGACGACGCAATTTATCTTTAATATTGATTTAAGTTAAACTCATTTGGTCATCAAAGATCTTTCTCGCACTTTACTTTAATTTTCTCGAGTTTTATTTCAGTTTGACCTAATTCAGATAATTTAAACGAATAACTAAATCCTAACGAATAACTAATAACTAATCCTAAACGAATAACTAATCCTGAAACGAAAGTTTTAGCATTAGCTTGTACACAATTTTCATCTCTATGAGATGAAAATTAAAAAAAATCACAACTTAAAAATCCAATAGATGTTTTATGAACCTCTGCGTAGAATTTTCGACGTCCTAAGAAATTATTCACCAGTTGTGTTTAAAATTCATCAGGCTCACGGATGTGTTTAATATTCAGGCTCAGTTCCTCATTAATGTTTTGGTTATGATTCAGGCTCATTTCTCCGTGAATATCAGTTAAGGAATGCAGAAAAATTCTGGAATGGAAGAAAACTAAACAATATGAACGAAGGCGCATTGGGATGACTTTCCTAAGAAAAAAAAAGATGGCCAGTCGATGTATCGAGGCTAAAAAAACTCAATTGGCATTTTTAAATGCCAATTGAGTTTATTAACTCAAATATTAGCATCAAATGCTAATTAAAGGCTAATATAAGCCATCAAGCACGATTCTTTGATTAAAGTGCCGAATTTTTGTTAAAATATATGCGCCTAATTGAAAAAAATTATAAACGTTCAACTGTTGAAAACTATGCACAGTTTTTTATAACTGAAATAACCCGATAATAACTTATCAGCATACAGATCATGCATCCCCGAGCTGATGAAGAAGATCCCGCATCCCTGAGCTGATGAAGCAGATCCCGCATCCCTGAGCTGATGAAGCAGATCCCACATCCCTGAGCTGATGAAGCAGGTCCCGCATCCCTGAGCTGATGAAGCAAATCCCGCATCCCTGAGCTGATGAAGCAGATCCCGCATCCCCGAGCTGATGAAGCAGATCCCGCATCCCTGAGCTGATGAAGCAGATCCCGCATCCATGATGAAGTAGATCCCGCATCCCCGAGCTGATGAAGCAGATCCCGCATCCCTGAGCTGATGAAGCAGATCCCGCATCCCCGAGCTGATGAAGCAGGTCCCGTATCGTACTTTTATTGAAATTAGAGGCAATTATTAAGCATGGCCACCCATAAACCGCCCATGATATTCAACCAAAGATGCGGCGGAAATTAGCGGCAACAGAGGAACTGGAGCGACCGTTTCCGATCTGCGCAACAGCGGGGAGTGGGGTGAGTGGGGTGAGTGGGGTGAGTGGGGTGAATGGGGTGAGTGTGGTGAGTGGGATGAGCGGGATAAGTGGGGTGATCGGGTTGAGTTGGGTGAGCGGGGTAGGTGGGGTGAGTCATGAAAGTGGGTTGAGTGTGGTAAGTGGGATGAGTGGGGGCGAGTAAGGTGAGCCGGATGAGTGAGCAGAGTGGAGTGAGTGGGGTTAGTGGGATGAGCGGGTGACTGGGGTGAGCCGGTGAGTGGGGTGAGCGGTGAGTGGGTGAGTGGGATAATTGAGGTGGGTGGGGTAAGCGGGGTTAGAGGAGTGATTGAAGTGAGTGGGGTAAGTGAGTGCACAACCAAGGTGTCGGGTTAGTGTGATGAGTGGGTTAGTGTGGAAATAATAATTGAGGGAAAATATGAATGAATGTGATGAAAAAATGAATGTTGCATAAGTGGACTGAAGGTGAATGGGAACGTATGAATTAAGAAGACACAAGAAAAGGGAAAGAGTGGAAAGCATGAAAGAACTAAGATATGCCTCTTATCTACAAATAGAATTCTTTAAAAACTTGAAAGATAATAATACGTATTCAAGTGGTGCACTGCACGCACCAATTCTTTAGTCAGAAACACAAATAAAAAAAGATAACTCGGTACTCACTGCAGTGAGTTACAGCGAGCGCATTTTCTCGTCGACGAAAACGTGAAGTCACTGACGGACAGACGGACGGATAGACGGACATGGCGAGCACAATAGTGTATTTTTTCCATAAATGAGAAAAGGCGCTAAAAATACAATAGAGTTTGCGTTATTCTCTCCATGCTCTGTATGGATCAGCTGAGGTGAAGACAGCCAGGAAACTCTAACAGGAAATGCCTTCTAAACGCGCTGAGTGAATGGGAAATAAAGCTTATTTTGTTCATTATTCTGGTACTGACACCCTGTGAACCCTGGTGTAGGTGATGCCTCCCTTAACATAACCCTGGTGTAGGTGATGCCTCCCTTAACATAACCCTGGTGTAGGTGATGCCTCAACATAACCCTGGTGTAGGCGATGCCTGCCTCAACATAACCCTGGTGTAGGCGATGCCTTAACATATCCCTGGTGTAGGTGATGCCTCCCTCAACATAACCCTGGTGTAGGTGATGCATCCCTTAACATAACCCTGGTGTAGGTGATGCCACCCTTAACATAACCCTGGTGTAGGTGATGCCTCAACATAACCCTGGTGTGGGTGATGCCTCAACATAACCCTGGTGTAGGTAATGCCTCAACATAACCCTGGTGTAGGTGATGCCTCAACATAACCCTGGTGTAGGTGATGCCTCCCTCAACATAACCCTGTTGTAGGTGATGCCTCCCTTAACATAACCCTGGTGTAGGTGATGCCTGCCTCAACATAACCCTGGTGTAGGCGATGCCTGCCTCAATATAACCCTGAGTGCAGGTGATGCCTCAACATAACCCTGGTGTAGGTGATGCCTCCCTCAACATAACCCTGGTGCAGGTGATGCCTCAACATTACCCTGGTGCAGGTGATGCCTCAACATAACCCTGGTGTAGGCGATGCCTGCCTCAACATAACCCTGGTGCTGGTGATGCCACAACATAACCCTGGCGTAAGTGATGCCTCAACATAACCCTATAACAGGTCGCAACAATGGGCGCGTTACGAGACTGCAAGACGTGCGTACGGTTGTGAGCAAGAAAAGAAGAAAGGCACCGTGTGAATTAAGTCTCCGAATAGCTGATATTTTGCTCCACGTTCAAAAACTTCAACTGTAAAATCATAAGCTGAGATAGAATAATATAAATTAGAGTTGAAAGTGATGATAAATTCAGTAATGTGTTAAGATTTACTCTCTGAAAAAATACTTATTATCTTGATAAGCCATATACCAAAAAGCAGCAAAATCTTACACATAAAGAATTCTTTCATTAGAATACGTGAATTTATTTGAATATAGCTCAGTAAGAATTATTTTAATAAGTCAATAATACAAGGATGTGCACTGTCTTACAAATAAATAAAATGAACTTTTATTGATGAAATAGGTATAAATAGTCTAGCGATAACAGATGAGCGACGCGTTATCGCGCACGAGATATGACGCACCGCGGCTCTCGGAACAGAAGTGCTTTGCAGTCTATTTTCGATTGGATGAAAGTTCACAGTTCAGTGGTGCCAACGTTATAACAAATTGCTAAGTTTTCGCATTAAATTATCGACTGAATATATTTGAGATGACAGAATAATCCTTTGCAATATTAATGCAAGTCTGGAGAAACTGCAAGATTGGGTAAATTTTATACCTTAATTTACTGATGCTTCATATTGGTAATGCTGATATAAACCAAAAATTATTAGCTGTTTGTCTGAACAACTATTAATTGTATCTCTGAGCAGTAATTATTACTGATATATCTGAACCGCAATTATTAATACGTCTGAACGGAAAATATTAATACGCTAGAACCGTAATTATTAATTATACCTCTCAATGGCAGATACTAATACGTCTGAACGATAATTATTAATACCTCTGAACCGCAATTATTATTTATACGTCTGGATGGCCATTACTAACGTCTGAATGGTAATTGTAGATACGTCCGAGCTGCAATTATTAATTATACGTCTGAATGGCAATTACTAAAACGTCTAAACGGTTATTATCAATATCTCTGAACGGTAATCACTGATATGTATGAACAAATAACATCAGCAAGGCTAGCGGTTTCGTTCGTTGGTCCGCAATGCAGTGAAAGTCCTTCCGCATTTTTCCGCTGGGTATTCCTCATTGGCCGTGAATATCCGCTATTTAAACGACGAAAAGGAAATCCATATCGAGCTTCCAATAACCGAACAGATAACCTTCAGATATGCAACGGTTAGCTTGCTATGTTTGCACGCACAGTTAAGGTTACATGTTACACGTCGCAAACTCGACATAATAACGTACTGAGGTGAGAATTAACAAATTATCTTTAGATATTTGTACACGTTAATGATATTTGTTTATGAATTAGACTACGGTGTACTCATACAGACCAAGTATAATAAGACCATGTCTAGCGTATAATGAATTTTTTGCTGATGGAAAATTACCTTTGAGATATATAGCTAAATGTATTTCGGAAGCAGCAATTCAGTTGATTCAAGGGACACTGAGATTCACATTTTAAATCCATTCGTATAGGTGTGCGAAAACTGCGCTTCAAGATACGGTCTTCATAATCATACAGATTACACAATTTTCTTCAACTCTGAGTTTTTTTGTGTATTGAATTTATACTAATTTGCTACTTATTTTTACTTGTATTTTTATTTGCAATGCGTATTTCGGTCTCATCTTTATATGGAATATGTATTAAAATGCAATCTATATGTGATCCATGTATTAACCTCAATGTTCATCTGCATACTGTATTTAACTCTATATTTATCTGTTCTATACATTTAACTCTCAACTTTATTTCGAAACCTTTATTTTCGAAAACTTTATTCGAAACTTAGGATATACTGGGAAAAGATGACAAAATTCATTAACCTGAATCCTACAAACACTACCAATATTTAAAATGGCCCAGCAAACGATATATCCACGTTTCATTGATTAAGGCAAATTGATTAAATGCCTTAAATTTAATGCCTTAAATTAAATGCTTAAATTAAATAAAAATAAGAAGCAATCACGTATCGATGTGGCGGCCATAGCCGCGTGCAACATTCAAGGCAGAACAGCTTTACAAAGGTCAGATGAATACATAATTGCGACAAAGGGTTACACTGGTCAGCCTATGGTTAATTACGGATGCTGTGCCAATAACACAACTGAGGTAACTGAAGAATTTCCTTTCTGTTACTTGTATTCTTGGCTTTTATGAGATGAAATTTACAATACCACTATTTTTTGTTGTTTCATTTCAGCGTTTAGCAGGAAATTGAAAGAAATTGGGGAAATAAGATTACTTCTTCTACGAACATTTTAACGATTAGAAAGGATAAAAAGGGATAATCCGTAAAGAATAAAAGAAAGCAGATATAAATACGATTGGAGTATTTTCGAAATCCTGAAATAACGGGGATTTTCCCTATATAGGGCTTCAAATAAAGCCCAAAGAATTCCACATTTTTAAGACTCACAGCTTATATAATAGAAAGTCAGGCAAGAGGTTGATTTCAAGTCTGACATTTACACCCATAGAGCCCATACAATATGCCTAATCATGCCTCTCTCCGTTGATCAATAGGAAAAATAAATGATCTTAGTGCTGTGCAAAATTCACCCTTTTAGAACTCTTATTTTTGACTCGACGTTGAATAATATTCTTGAACGCAACAATGCAGCGCTAATATTACTTAACGAACCATTTCTTTATTTTTAATTAACACTGGAGTACGAAAAACATAACAACAGATCATCAATAATTAAAAACAATAAAATGTTTCGCAGGTGAATGTTGACACAGGCTAAAAAGCTTCGACGGCGAGAACGGTGGTATATATGTTACTCTATTAAATTATAATGGGGTAAAGATAACAGAACAGATATAAGTTAATAAACACATCTTCTCAAAGTATAGCCTTGCGCCAAACTGATAGCAGCGTGTCGATTAGAAATGAATATAATAAAGGCAATAACAAAGTTACACATGATCAAAACAGGTAATCTAAACATGACACAACAAAGTTAACCTATATGATAATCGAGTTCAAATTAATATTGATGAAGAATAAAATAATGTATTTTTTCAGTTAAAAAATTTAGAATAATGCTTATGCGTTCCGATGTCATCTCATTTTGCGTTAGCATTCGTTACCACAACCATATTTAGCTGGGTCTCGACCATGCAGCGTTAGTACTGACTCTACATATTTCTTGCTGGTCATCTTTGAGACCGATCATGATGGAAAAAATATAACTCCGTACTCACTGCAGTGAGTGACAGAGAGCGCATTTTCTCGTCGACGAAAACGTGAAGTCACAGACGGGCAGACGGACAGAAAGACAGACGGACATGGCGAGCACAATAGTGCATTTTTTCCATAAATGAGAAAATGCGCTAAAAATGGAGAGAGCCATTGAATGCTAGCCTCACACATACACGCGATGAATTTAGAGCACATGATTTTTTTCATGTTTAATAATGAACATCATTCATTGACGATCACGAATACATTTATTAACGATCATTATAGATTTATTTAAAAAAATCAAATATTGTTTATAATTGATCGTGAATATTTCTCATTACTAGTCATGTATTTTGTCTGTTTAAGAGACATTTGACGATTACTGATTACAACTTCAATACAAATAAATCTATGTATAATTCAATCTTATATCAATAGAATTATAATAAAAATAATATCGCTATAATTTTTTACTTAATAAATGTCTATTTTTTGAAACTAAAAAATGAAAAAATCCGCACAATAGCATCTTGTGAAGGTCGAAAAATTGAATAAACGCGCCAGTAATTAAAAAATGTAAATACCTAAGCGTTACAAATAAATAAGAATATTCTTTAATCAAACAAGTTGAAAAAAAAAAAACAAAATATTTTCTGCTTCGGGGCAAAGACTTAAAATTGAATTTTTAGCACAAATCAGGATTCCCTTTCACTTAAAAAATAATTTGAATATTTGTACTTGCAATGATAGCAAGAAACTCGGAGAATAACATTATCTTTCTGAAAGACCCGAATTGTGTTTAAATGAAAATCTGTTTTTTTTTTGTGTTAAAAATGACCAAAGCAGCTAAGTCGCTAAGACACCTCTTGATACCCGAAAAAATTAATGGTACTTTTATCTATGCAAAATATAGGCTTGCCCATAGAAATATTAAGACACCTCTATGTGATCTCAATAATTTCGCACCCCTCTAGATCCCCAAGATAACAATATACGAGTGTACAAGCACGCCGCAAAGTACCCTAAGTATGAGCTCAACTCTAGTTGCCTTAATTATTAGCGCGTCACTTCACAACATCAATGAAGGTGCCCTAAAATAAGTTCAGCAATAGATACCCTCAGTAATTAACCACACCCCTAGATACCCTAAATCAGCACAGATACCCTAAATCAGCATTCATACCTGAATGAGACAGATACACTAATTCAGCACAGATCCCAAAATCAGCACAGATACCCTGAATGAGCACAGATACCCTAAATGAGCACAGATACCCTAAATGAGCACAGATGCCCTAAATACTAAATCAACACAGATACCCTAAATGAGCACAGATACCCTAAATGAGTACAGATACCCTATATATCTGCACAGATACCTACATCAGCACAGATACCCTAAATCAACACAGATACCCTAAATGAGCACAGATGCCCTAAATGAGTACAGATACCCTATATATCTGCACAGGTACCTACATCAGCACGGATACTCTAAATCAACACAGATACCCTAAATGAGCACAGATACCCTAAATGAGCACAGATACCCTAAATGAGTACAGATACCCTATATATCTGCACAGATACCTACATCAGCACGGATACTCTAAATCAACACATATGCCCTAAATCAGCACAGATACCCTAAATCAGTACAGATACCCTAAATCAGCACAGATACCTTAAATATCTGCACAGATACCCTAAATGAGCACAGATACCCTAAATCAGCACAGATACCCTATATATCTGCACAGATACCCTATATATCTGCACAGATACCCTAAATGAGCACAGTTACCCTAAATATCTGCGCGTGGGTAATCAGCACTCGTTGATACCTGCCTCTCCCTGTACACGGGAGGTGCAGAAGGATAATCTCGACACCTCCTCGAGAGGATCCTATTGTGGAGCGTGTGAAGGAATCACCGAGAGCTTCATTCACAGGTACAAAAGGAACAAAAAGAAGTCCTACGTCAGGTAGGACCGCGTATAAGAGGCTTCTTGTCAGCGACAAAGAAACCCCGTCCCGGTGACTCATGCACGTCCAAGCAATTTTTTTCTGGTGCCATTAACCTGGCAGATCGGGAAAAGCTTAGTTTTTTTTCTACTCCCAAGATGCAGGCTCTTATTTTTATTTATTTTTAGTTAGCTGTTGTTGGGTGTCTATGGGAGAGAAAATTGAAGCTGTTCGAAGAGGAAGTTGGGGCTTGGAAATCGGAAATTTAAGCAAGTTTTGACCCGTCCATGAATTTTTAGCGAATTTTCTCATTTATGAAAAAATGCGCTATTGTGCCCGTCATGTCCGTCCGTCCGTCTGTCCGTGACTTCACGTTTTCGTCGACGAGAAAATGCGCTCTCTGTCACTCACTGCAGTGAGTACTGAGTTATATATTTTAATCCATGCTAGGTACGAAAATTTCTACATAATTTTATTAAATAAAATTTCGTTCACTTTCTGCTTGGACATGTGAAAATTAATAGGTTTCCAACCCATCAGTTGAATGTAGAACAGATCTTCACTAAATACTCATTTCAATTATTGTATTTTCAATCTTTAACTCACAACAAGCTAGTAACTGGAAAAGACCAATATTATTGCATTTATCATTTTAAGCATTAAAATTACTATATAAGTTCGTTTGTACGTTCAATTAACCGCAAGGTGAAGTCAAGGTTACAGTAATTAAATCGTTGAGACGCTAACTGGAAGCGCGTGGTCGCGTCAATGATGACTCATGCACAACAGATCTGTTCTCAGTAACCAAAGAAAAAACAGAACTCTGGCCAACAGGCAACAGCCCGAGGCTTGAAACAAGTAAATGCTCGTTCAGTTAAGATCGGCGCTGCTGCCAAAAAAAAGCCCAAAAAAAAGCCGTACACATGAACATGGCTCTACGTCTTGACACCTTTTCTTGGTTCAGGTAATGTTTGTCATTACCAAAGCTAAAGGATTTCACCGCACAAACCAGTAGGAAACACCGGCATGAAGTAGGATCAACGCTGTGTCAGTGAACAGGAGCAGTCCTGTTGGGTCGGGAGTTTTGACGGAGATTTGTTGTGGTTGATTACAAAAATGATGTGAACTTAGCACAATGGATGTGCGATATCTGATGTGTACTGCGGGAAAAATGATGTGTATACGACTGAACTGATCGATGTGTACTTGACAGAACTGACTACATCTGCCAAGAATCATAGACTTTGATATTAGGAAAAATATATGGGAAGGAAATTTAAACATAGACAGACGCACTAAAAATGAGACTTATTACAAATTGAAGTAAATAGCTTACATAAAAGAATCAATCTAAGCTAAGACTAAAGTAATTATAAACAACAATTACAAACAATGCAGATGAATTTATTTATTTTAGTACGATTAGTGATTTTAATGCAGGTCCATATTTATCATGGCTTGGAGTCTGCCTGGGTAAAAAAAAGAATGTAGATTCTATTGTCGCTTACATAGATGAACTTGACATGAAAACCACGATTAATATAATTTGATTGGTTATCCAAGAAGTTGAAGGCAAATAAAAGCCCAAAAAAGAAAGAGATCAATATTTTTAAGCACAATAATTGAAAATAGGAAAATTGTATTTGAATTTGCATACCTAATTAAATTAAACTATTGAACTGCTTGAGAAACTCGTGCTTTTAATAGTGACACGAATATTGGCCTTTAGGTCGATGCGCGCTGATAACGCTTTCTGTTATCTATTCACTTATCGTAAACGGAGAGACGCGGCAGACATCAAACATGCCTCAATATGACAAGTAGAAAAGAGATAAGCTTTGATTGTTTGATGTTCTTAGAGAATATCTTTTCCAGTGGATATATTTGATGCGAACAAAAGGTGCATGACAGTTGCGCTATCGCGTCACACACCAGATAACGTGCGATGACAAGCAGGTGCAACCAATATTATATAAGTATATGTAGATACAATTTCTATACATACATTATACCAACATTGAGAGTAATTTTAGGGTTTCACTCTTACACCATCAAGAAATACGTAAGATAATCTTTCTAACACCATACAACTGATTAAGCGAAGAAATGTTGATAATTAAAAGATAATAAAAAGTATTAAATTATGTTCTTTTATGAAATTGGCCAACGTTTATATAATTTTTTAATAGAAATAAAATAGATTTGAAGCCACACAATGACCATCAAATATGGAGAAATTAATGTGTCGCTTCTTAAAAATAAGTAAATAGTAAGCCGGTTGAAAATTTAATTTTTTCTGGTACTAAACATACTGAGAAACAGAATAATATTTAAGACAGAAAAATAATAATAACAGAAATAATATTCTTGTTTTGTGGTATAAAGATATTAAGATAAAAACTGAGACGTTTGCCTGCTTATTATTTTAGTCCGATTGGCCTTCCCATGTACATAAAACGTCTAAAAAATATTTTAGCTTCTCATGTATACACATTGAACATGTACATATTTCCGTATTACACAATATTGAAAACTGAAAAAGTAATCTGTGACTATACAAGATGTGGTTCTTTACGAGAAAGGGGTAGCCAAGTTCTCAACCGTAAACACTCGCTGAAATGACAACTAATGAGTCATTAACGGCCTTATAAATCAGAGGAGTTTTGGGCTCTGCTTCAGGAATGACATTAAGAAGATAAAGCCGCACGCCCTCGTCCTAGTCGGTCATACAATCAGAGAAATGAAGGGGACTTTGTCCAAATACCGATACGCATTTCCGTCTTTGTTTGAGTCATCAAGACCTAGTTTGAATAGCTAAAGGACGTATCAGTGCAACATATGCTCCCTGATCGTGCGGTGGGTAAGAAAGTGTCACCGTTAGTACAGAATGACCCATACATTAGTCTGAGTACTCGGTCTTATCTCAATGACACCTCAACATCTGAATTATGTTAAGAAAACTAGAAATTTTATAAGTTCCATATTCCGTTTGTACGTAATGATGACATTAGCGCACGAACACAGTAATTTGCTTCTGATAAAAATGACGTATGGAATCGTTGGTTATCGCCGCTATTGCAACCACACCGCAACTTTTCAGATAATTTGGAGGTAGATCAGCTAACTTATTTATATATGGAGGGAACAGCGAGTGTTAGTGATATTAGATACGATAGGAAAGAGTCTGTGAAAATATTTTTATCAAAATGATTCGAAATATTTTAGAAATTCTTTTACATTAAATGGTAGTATATTTATTGATAGAAATTGCCTCGTATTTTGTAGGAATTCTTTCACCCATTTACAATTCCTAAGCAAAGCAATGTTTCCTTATCACACTTATTCATACAGGCCGTGAATGTCGCGAAATTTTGATTTTATGTGACTTGAAAGAACAAGCTCGATGATGATACGAAGATGATTCTCTCAAGACCAACTATGATACGAATAGTTGAACTTTCATGAAATATGTGCGTTAAATTAATATAATGGAACCGATTTAACAATGTAACAATTTTAAAATTTATATACTTAACAATACTGTGACGCAACAATAACAATTCCAACAATAGAATAAGTGATGAATGAATATTAGCAAATAAAATTCAAGCATGGACTTAGATTTCGGATATTTTTCCAGAGGGTTGCCCTATGTAACAATTTTAAAATGTATATACTTAACAACACTGTGACGCAACAATAACAATTACAACAACAGAATAATGTGATGAATATTAACTAAGAAAATTCGGCATGGGCTTAGATTTTGGATATTTTTCCAGAGGGTTGCCCTATGTAACAATTTTAAAATGCATATACTTAACAATAATGTGACGCAACAATAACAATTCCAACGCTAGAATAAAGTGATGAATATTAGCAAATAAAATTCAGGCATGGGCTTAGATTTGGGATATTTTTCCAGAGGGTTGCCCTAGGGATGTGACTGCGCAAGCTCATTCAAGAGGCGGACAGTGCGGACAATAATCCCCTTACGCCGCGGGATTACAGCAGCCAAAGCAGGGATTGCTTCGTCCGGGTTAAGGAACACAGAATTGGCTACGGCAACTTCGGCATCAAATTAAAATAATAACTAATTTCATTTAATAATATTGGTTAATTTTGATAATAATATTAGCTCGTGAATTTAATTTATTAATGTATATAATATTAGTTATATATTATAATTTATTGATGTTATTCGTATATTTATGTAATACAATTTATCAACGTAATTAATATCAGCAATAATATATAATAATATTAGTTTTCGCCAGTATTCTAGCTAAAATTAGCTAATTATAAACAACTTTCTTCAATGTCGATTAGAATGAATATACCACTTCAACTCATGAAAAAAGAGAACTATTTTGTATAATCGATTGCATTAAAATGAGCTAAATGCTCTACTACTATATGAACCTTTATAACAGAACTAAAATTAGCTATCTTCGGAGTTAAGATTATAAAAATCTTACCATAGTCAACTTTTTTAAAGATAATCGTGAATGTTGTTCTTTACGTACTTCTTTTATTATCGGTTCGTTGAAAATTCCTACGGAAGAAAATAGTCGAAAATTAAGTAAGTCGAAATTTTACTTCAATGAAATTCATTTATCCTACGCCCGAAACACGAAGATCGAACAAAAATTTATTTCAGCGAACATCCGTAGAATGACATGGAATGTTTCGCACACCCAACACAATAACATTTGAGGCTGCGTACAGCAAAAAGTACAATAATAAATGGCAATAGTAATGCGAATTAATTATTTAAATATTATTTGTTTAGCAATAGAGTGTCATCTTAGCATAGAGTGAGCAATCAGTTATCATTATTCCAATTATTTCACGAAGTTTACGACGAACATATTATGCGTCCGTGACCATCGCTCGTGTCTTTTACACTATTTAGTCCTCGTTCGTGGCAGATGTCGGTATGCGTAAGGAGATGTTAATGATATTGGAACGTTAGTCCGCCACCACCTATACTATATATTTTTATATTATTAATAGATTTCCGAGATAACCCTTCCTTTGCGGCTGTTGAGAGAAATAATGGTTTTCGTCGTTCAGAGCTTGACAATTCTAGGATATGCATCACCTTGCGGTGAGCATCACTCTGCGGTGAGCATCACTCTGTGGTGAGCATCACTCTGTGGTGAGCATCACTCTGTGGTGAGCATCACTCTGCGGTGAGCATCACTCTGTGGTGAGCATCACTCTGTGGTGAGCATCACTCTGTGGTGAGCATCACTCTGTGGTGAGCATCACTCTGTGGTGAGCATCACTCTGCGGTGAGCATCACTCTGTGGTGAATCACTCTGTAGCATCACTCTTCAGAAAACATGAATCCAGTGAAAGCTTATCAAAGTGGCATGCATTACGTAATGCATCATAAATCCCCGGTAAGCATCACATTGGGACGAAGCATCATTTGTAGCGAAATGCACTACTCTCATGTGAACATCACATCTGCATCACTTAAGTATCTCTTAAGCATAACTAAAAGTCACGTAAGCATCACTAAAAATCACTTAAGCATAAATAAAACATTACTTAGGCATCACTTAAGCTTTGCACGATGCACTGAGCGTGTGGCGACACAACCTACGGCAGCAGCGCGGGTGGCCGCCGATAACACGCCCCCGGACGCTGACTAATCGCCCTCGATTGTCTGGCGCTAAAAGCCTGCCCGACTTAGGAATATTTAGCGCAGCGGCAAATTGACTTTGCTTGACCTGATGCTTAGATAAGCTCGCGGCTTAATAATTTCGCCGAGTCATCGCCTTAGAGTCTGATGGATGAATTTGTTGACGGCAGATGCCATCAGCATCCTCCCTCAGACATGTCGTGTTATTAGGGGGAAAATGCAGGGATCATATGGCAAATACGGGAACATTTTAGGTATATGCTATCAAGAAAGAATAAATTATGTTTATCAATAATACAGTTTTTATTAAATAGTGATTGTTATTAATTGTGTTTCGTGTAATGATTCCAGGATAAATTGTAGAATGTTTTTTTTTCGGAGAGTAGCAAGTGAGTCTTGAAAAGTTATAAAGCAAAATTAGAAATTTTGTGTTATGGTTTCCCTATGAATTTAATGAAGTATTCCCTAATTCAAATAGAATTAACATTTTCTTGAAAATATGAGATTATGAAATGACGACTATAAAACAATCTTTGGCAGTAATTTATTCTTTCGATTAAAAAGTTAATGATTAGACTTGGAGGACTGATCATAAATAGGCATATAATAAATTACATGCACCGTATAGATCCAGATGAAGCAGCTCGCCTCCTTTACCTTGATTTTAACAAACCGGCTTAAGTACTATAAATACTCACAATGCTTAACTAATAACTACTTATTACGCCCAACTACTCACTACTTACCACGCCAAATTACAAACTACTTACCACGATGAACTACCATGCTTGTGAATTACTACTAACTAGCAGGTTAGCCTGACGCAGCTCAGGGTTTGTATCACGCTGTATATGGTCGAAGAAACATAAGAAATGATTATATGCATTATAACTAACTGGTCATGTACATACGCGTCTCATTAATGGTAGGTAGAGTCCAATGGTATCAACGATAGCAGGCCTACGAGCTGTACAATATAGGCTACGAAAATTGCGAGAATCTTCTAATAATGAAAGTAAACCAGCAAGTAGAATCAAACTAGCGTTAGCTGATCTAGCTGAGTCTTTTTGCTGAACAGGTAAAGGTAGCGCTGGATATATAGGCACCTGTGTCGGCAACAGCAGCCCTGGGTATAGGCACCTGTGTCGGCAACAGCAGCCCTGGGTATCGGCACCTGTGTCGGCAACAGCAGCCCTGGGTATAGGCACCTGTGTCGGCAACAGCAGCCCTGGGTATAGGCACCTGTGTCGGCAACAACAGCCCTGGGTATAGGCACCTGTGTCGGCAACATCAGCCCTGGGTAAGGGCACCTGTGTCGGCAACATCAGCCCTGGGTAAGGGCACCTGTGTCGGCAACAGCAGTTCTGGGTATAGGAAACAGTGTAGTCTCTAGCAGCAGGCAGCAGGCGTGGGTACAACAGAGGCAGGTGGTCACAGAAGCTGTCAAGGCCTCGAGGGGTGAGACAAGCAATCGATTTCAAGACAAGACCTGCCGTGTGCTGGGCAAAACAAGCATGAAAATACGACCTCGGTGGTACGGATAACTGCTTAGTGTGCCTCATCAGTAGTATGGATATAGGCTGAGAGTTGTCAGAACACAGCCAAAATATACAGGTCTTTTTGACAAATAAAAATGTTAAATATTGTTGGAGGATTCAATTGAATATTGTTGAAAATTAATGTTTCCCCGAGTTCTGGTTTAATATGTTCCAGCCAGAAAGTTGGCGGCTCAGTGTAAGTAGAACTCGTGAATGCGAAAGCAACTCAGCCAGTTAAATTTTAACACTAAAAATGCGTTAATGCAGACAGAATACATAATATACGTTAAATTATCAAAATTAAATACCTGCCGCATAGAATGACTGCCATAGAGTCATATTTTTTACTTTTTTCGAACTCGACTTGCTGAATTTTTCGAGAAATTGATTCATAAATTTCTATATATTTAAGAGATATTCAAACAATAATGTGAAAAGATTTTTGTGCCTTCTTCATCTCTAATTCGATTCAAAGATTTTAATCCAATACTCTGTATGTCTTTACTTAATCATTTCTTAATTCAAATAAAACTTACAAGAGACCTTGAACACGATTTGTTTACATTTCCAGTCACTAGTGTTCCATTTGTGCCAATGTTTATTTGTAACACAAATAAATGAAGGCCAGTTTCCATGACTCACTTCCAGAGAACCATTAGCGTGGGAAACACTCCCCAACTTCCCACTTCAGCGAGAGGGGAGGAGGGGGGAGGGGGAGGGAGGTAAAAGTATGGAAGGAAAGTGATCTCTCAGGACCGACACAGTGCATCGACAAGACTATGGCCCTTGCCTATACTTTTGGCAGGCCTACAAGCGTCCAAATAGGTGGCAGGCTGATGATAATACATTGATAAATTACATTTTACATAATTATAAACAATGATGATGATGATTATAATTACATTAATGATATAATAATGATATATTGATTAGAAATCAAAATATTCGAGCCAGAAAATTTTGCTTGTGGTCTTTAGCCTCCAAAGAAACACTACGACCATTCTTCCTCGTTTGGATAATAATTGATTGTTGATAAACATTCATATCTCATGAACCATCGCGATTTTTTGCCGGGTTATGGGTGGCCACTCAAGGACCATCGGTAACCCGTCGATAACACGTCGATAGTTTCCACCAGAGACCGAGCAGGTGGACAGCCCGATGTTGTGATGACGGTTGTTAGGGTTGGAGGAAAGGGTTAATGGGTATTGGGTTTCCAAGAACACTTTTAATCTTGTTATCCAATTTTCCGGTAAGCAGGATACCTTTCCCACAAATAGTGGCATTCTTTATTTATTATATGAAATACTTCTCTCTCCCTCACCTTCAAAAAAAAAATACAATACCCCAAAAGGGTAATATACCCCCATGCGACATGTATGCCTCCTCTTCGAGAAGAACTGTGTTACACGATTTTGATTCATGTTACTATGAATAATTCTATACAATTGTAGAGGAAAATTTTTGCAATTTTCAAATCAAATATTGAAGATTTTATTGTATTTCGGAGAGTTTTGCGCCATTCTTCATATCAGCAGATACTTGAAAGCTGAAGCCATAGAGTCATTTAAAGTTTAGGTATTTAAACACTAAGTTTCGTTCAAATCTATTCAGTAATTTGGAAGAAATTTTTTGATTGCACATTTAAGATTCCTTTAATTGGTGCAGTGAACGCGTCAACCAAACCGGCAGCAGCGCCTACGAATAGTAGCTGAGGAATCTCCATCAGCAAAGGTCAAAGTTGTGGTGATACTGCAGGATAATGATGATGGGATAAATAAATGACGAAATGACAACTAACTGCTCAGTTTAATGATTCTAAATGATAAATGTGAGCAATAAGAATTTGAGTCACTTTACACCTCCACCACTACATATACGAGTTTATTGTTGGCACTCAGTGTGGTTACGCACTTTCAGAAGAGCAAATAATTTGAAATGAGTAAAGGCAAAAGTCAGTAATAATAATCCAGCTTATATCAGTGCCGCCAAATCTTGGTTTGATCAAGTTGAAATTCAAATGGCAAATACGATTGAGCTTAATAATTCGAATTAATTTGTAACTGGAGCTTCCAAAAAGCAACTGGAGCATAACTGTAACTGGAGCATAGCAGTAAGCAACTCACCTCTCGCTACATCGGTCATGCAACACCAGCGTCGGTCATATCACACCAGCATCGGTCATGCCACACCAGCATAGTTCATACCACACTACCATCGGTCACACCATACCAGCATAGTTCATTGCACACTACCATCGGTCATACCATACCAGCATAGTTCATACCACACCATCATCGGTCATACCACACCAGCATCGGTCATACCACACCAGCATCGGTCATGCCACACCAGCATCGGTCATGCCACACCAGCATCGGTCATGCCACACCAGCATCGGTCATACCACACCAGCATCGGTCATACCACACCAGCATCGGTCATACCACACCAGCATCGGTCATACCACACCGGCATCGGTCTTACCACACCAGCATAGTTCATACCACACTACCATCGGTCATACCACACCAGCATCAGTCATACCACACCAGCATCGATCATACCACACCAGCATTGGTCATACCACACCAGCATCGGTCATACCACACCAGCATTGGTCATACCACACCGGCATCGGTCTTACCACACCAGCATAGTTCATACCACACTACCATCGGTCATACCACACCAGCATCAGTCATACCACACCAGCATCGATCATACCACACCAGCATTGGTCATACCACACCAGCATCGGTCATACCACACCAGCATTGGTCATACCACACCAGCATCGGTCATGCCACACCAGCATAATTCATACCACACCATCATCGGATATACCACACCAGCATCGGTCATACCACACACTCGCTATTTGTACAGCAAATGTCACTCCACCGGCCACCGTAAACATAGGCAGGCCGAAAGGCTTCAATTGTCATCGCTGGGGGGAAATACGCGTCGTACAATCCAAACAAACAACGCACGCCGTAGCCAGGGTGGCGAGACAAGTGTAATTAGTGATCGTTATTTGCGTTACTTAATGACACAATATTTAAGTGCGGGAATCTGTGCGAAAAGGCTGGGAATTTTCACGTTTCATCGCTGATATCTATCATTTTCACGAGCAATTTTGCTTGACATTAACTCACTAAGAGCGAGGAGATTATAAGTTAAAAGTTTTCCATTGGAAATTTTTCATATAAATAATGAATGTCGATATCCAAGTCTTCGACACTGATTTCTTAACCATGACGATAAATGCTTTCAAATTAGAAGTTAATGAAGGAATAATGAGCGAAGATAAAGCAGAAGCTCCAGGGAACTCAACTTAACCTACAATTAAGAAGACACTGACACCCTAAAATTAATCAGCCCTCTTAATGCTCATGCATGAATTGTGACATATAACAAGGTAGCAATAATAATTATAAGCAATAGCATAATTATCTCTTTTTTCAAACACAAAAGCGTGATGGAAGAAAAGCGTTAAAATCACAACCCGACGCTAAGGTTACATATGACCATCGAACGAAACAAAGCGTACGGATTGTAGCTTTAGCCTCTTGTTTATTTAGCTTTAGCCTGTCGTGTATTTAGCCTGAACCTCTCGTTCAATCAGCTATAGCTACTCATTCATTTATCTATATAGCCTGTCGTGTATTTAGCCTTAACTTCTGGTTCAATCAGCTATTGCCACTCGTTCATTTATCTATATAGCCTGTCGTGTATTTAGCCTTAACTTCTGGTTCAATCAGCTATTGCCACTCTTTCATCTATCTATATAGCCTGTCGCGTATTTAGCCTGAGCCTCTCAACACTCCTTCTTTCACGAGACTCTCTTAATGAAGACGAACGAGCCTCATGCTGAGCGATCCATCTGCCCATTGAAAGGCGATTAAGCAGCGGTCCTTCAATAAGCAAATGCCGATGCTGGTCGATCCTCTTCGCGCTATTCAAACCAAGACCAAAATGTTGGTATAAATAACCTGCGCTGAAATGGACAGCAAACAACACTTGTCAGTTTTTAGCTGTCGGTGGAGTTAACGATTTATTAGCTAACCCTAGTAATGGGCTTTGCAATAAGGAGGTTAGTCTCATATACTGGCTGATTTTTCCTTCAGCAGCGATTGATTCCTACGATATAAATATAATTTAGATGAAAAATATTTCATGACAATCATTTCAACTTTCGATTAATTTTTCCGTGTCAGAACTGAAGAAGACCAAATCTTAGATACAAAAGCTTTAAGTTTTGTCTACCGACATGCTTGGAATCACTTTAATTAATTGTATTTGTGTTATTCGCAATTAAGAACCTTACAATATGCAAGAGTATCAATGAATTGAATGAAGAAACTTCTCTAAAGGAGCCATCGCAGTGGCGTACGTTCAACAGCAAAGTGTGAGATACGCACCTGCATCTACCTACCCGCACCTGCACCTACCTACACGCACCTGCACCTACCTACACGCACCTACACCTACCTACACGCACCTGCACCTACCTACACGCACCTGCACCTACCTACACGCACCTGCACCTACCTACACGCACCTGCACCTNTAGATGTGTATAAGAGACAGCTTGGGCACATAGAACAACTGAACAGATGGAACACTTGGGCACATAGAACAACTGAACAGATGGAACACTTGGGCACATAGAACAACTGAACACATGGAACACTTGAAAACATAGAACAACTCAACAGATGGAACACTTGGGAACCTGGAACAACTGAACAGATGCAACACTTGAACACATAGAACAAGCGAACAGATGGAACACTTGAACACATAGAACAACTGAACACATGGAACACTTGGGCACATAGAACAACTGAACACATGGAACACTTGAGCACATAGAACAACTGAACAGATAAAACACTTGAACTCATAGAACAACTGAACACATGGAACACTTGGGCACTTGGAACAACTGAACAGATGGAACACTCGGGCACTTGGAACAACTGAACACATGGAACACTTGGGCACATAGAACAACTGAACACATGGAACACTTGAGCACTTGTACAGCAAGTATCTCACTCAGCGCACAGGTCGACACGTCGCACAAAGGCTTATGAGGCATGGGCTCAAATGGGCTCATAATTAACAAAAACTTTATGCATTTGAATAGGGCTTAGGTTCGAGGTTCAGTGCGTCTGTAGGTCGTTATTTTGATGGATGATAGAGGGCAGTAATAGAGTCCAAATCATCGATTGAAGGTGGGAATGATGGAGGACCGTAACATAGTCCAAATCATCGGCAGAGGATGAGAAAGATCACAATGATTTGAACTTTATTCAAGATCTGTAATGACAGGAAATTAATTAAAATCATTGGATAATTCCATGATATAAGCATTAATTGCGCGAGTTAACTAATGTTAGCTCAACGTTGTGAATTAAAGGACTAATTTATAACCGATTAACTCTAATTACTTCAATTAAGAACATTTTTCTGTGAATTTGGAAAAATATTCGAGGCCTGCGATGAGAAAGCGAAAGAAAATTAAACGCCAAGGGCATTTGAAGCGTTTCAAATGCTACCAAGAAGATCGTCTCATACACTATACAAGGCCTTCACAACAATAATGTTGAAGATCAAAATTATAATAGGTAAATATATAAAAGGATTCTTTCGTGGCGTACAGGTTTTAGTAGGAAATTTACATGTCCGCTATTATTACATTATTAATTATTATTATTATCTACTATTACTGCATTAAGATATTATGTTATGTGTTGTTGTAGTTGTGTAATATAAATAATTAGGTTTTATTATTTCACTAGTAATGGTCGTAATGGGCCAGTAGTTCTCAGCAGTACATTCATTATTTAGTCAGTTAGACATGATTTAGTTAAGGTATACTTTGAACTTAGCGAAAAAAAAGAACTCCCGTGTATTAACAAATCATGCGCCCAAAACTTAATAGGTTCGTCATGGCAACATTTATTAGCACTATTTTTGGAGTTATGAATAATATAACATATTAAATACTGTGAATTTTGATGCCATTGATTCTATTTGCACGAAATTTATTTATCTTATTCTAAGAGATTTTGATTATATTTTGAGCGAGATTAAATACTTAATAATCCTTATGCCTGGGACCTCAGGAGTGACTGCGCTGCGGCTACACTCAAAACAATAAATGGTTCAATTAAATTTCCTGACGAACTTTCTTTCTTACCCACACCACGAGCAAAGAGCGGACGTATCACTGATACGCATCTTTGCCGGGCAAAACTGAGTCAAGATGAGCCATACAAAGGCAAAAATAGCTATTTGGACAAAAGCTCACTTATTCCTCTAAGTTTAACCCCAGCAGGCATTCGTTGGTTGAATCGACGTTGAATCAACTACCTGCTACGACATTGAGATCGGGGTGAAAAGAGGTTTGGAATGAAAATTGAAGCAACATCTTTCACGCGACGTCGTACTGACGTTAAAATGCAACATTGAATCAATGTTGTTACTACGACGTTGTAGCGACGTCGCAGAAGCAACATTGATAAAACGTTACATTGAAACGTCCGTACGACGTTTAGAGAATGACGTTGCTTCAATTTTCATTCTAAACCTCTTTTCACCCCGATCTCAACGTCGTAATGTGTAGTCGTTTCGACGTCAATTCAACCAAAAAATTCAACGTTGCAGTAACGTCGTAGTAGCAACATTGATTCAATGTCGCATTGTAACGTCAGTACGACGTCGCGTGAAAGATGTTGCTTCAATTTTCATTCTAAACCTCTTTTCACCCCGATCTCAACGTCGTAATGTGTAGTTGTTTCAACGTCGATTCAACCAGAAAATTTGACGTTGTAGCGACGTCGTAGAAGCAACAATGATAAAATGTTGCATTGTAACGTCTGTACGACGTTTAGAGAATGACGTTACTTACATTTTCATTCTAAACGTCTTTTCACCCCGATCTCAACGTCGTAATTAGTAGGTGTTTCAACGTCAATTCAACCAAAAAATTCAACGTTGCAGCAACGTCGTATTAGAAATATTGACTAAACGTTGCATTGTAACGTCAGTACGACGTTTAGTGAATGACGTTTCTTTAATTTTCTTTCTAAACCTCTTTGAAACACGATCTCACCGTCGTAACTGGTCGATCCAACCATTGGACTCCTAAATCAATGTAACGTGAAATTAAGCTGAGCATAAATTAATTAATTCACTATTACAACTACCCCTTAATACTTGGCAAAAAAACACACAAAATACGGAGAATTTTAATTTTTTAGAGGTTTGCCTCCTGTCACCAAGGCGCTCAAGGGCATACCAGAGACACCTGGATACCGTCAACGTTGAGCTTGACCTCGCCCCCCGCCACCAAGGCGTTCAGGGGCATACCTGAGATACTTGGAGAATTCTTGGTTCAGCTTGAGCTCAGTCGCTTCGCGAAAAGTTGCCATGACGACTTCTGGAAAGAGTAAATATTTTGGATACTGAAAAGGAGCCGTAATTTAGGAAACAATTCATGTGATTTTGGAAAAAAGTAAGCATTATCATAAGCTGATCAAGAACACCTATACACAATTACCTCTAACCTTTTCATAAAAAATATCTATATAGCTATATATATGATATAGTAACCTGCTAGAGCTTCAACTATGTACAAATTGCATTTTGAAGCTATAGCTAAAAGTATGCGTGACGTGTGAGAAATATGAAGCTATAAACATAATGGCGACATGCTAGAGCTATGAAAAGGTATGTATATGACAAATAATACCTATACCTATGTAGTTAGTGAGATGATAGAATTATATAGCAAGTTATTACAGGCCAGAGCTATAACTAGGAATGTTGGTTACTTGCTATAACTATAACTTTAGTTATGAATGATATATTACACCCGTAACTATTGTTATGAATGACATATTAGAGCAATATTTAGCTATGGGTATGAGTGACTTACTGGATTGCCATGTAGCCAGGTTCAAGTGACATGTTAAAGCTATAGGTACGTGTTACATGCTTGATCTCATATACCAAATTAAGGGTGTAATGGAACTGCGATGAGGAATACAGAATTGTTAATATTGCATCTTGAATTACAGGCTATTGGCTATACATATATTTAATGGCCGTACCATGTCTTTAGACTGCCGGCCTCAAACAGTGTATAGCTGACACGGATTCACTCCCATCGCCCCTATAGACTCATTTGCAGGGTCATTCATTAAGAAGTTTATGTAGAACATACATGAGATGAACCTCGAAACAAGTGAATGTTAACATACATGAATATATGCAAATGTGAATATATGTATGAATACGCAATTCATACTTCATGATATACGTATGCAATGCTTACTTTACTTAATGACTTAGAGCGCTGAATGTAGAGTAAACTAATTTTATTTATTTTTTAGAAACAAAATTTCGATAACCTTAAAAAGTTTGCCGTAATCACTTAAGACGACATGAGTAATTCATCTATACATAAATACACAAATTAACAGTGACATAAGTCCTTTTATAGATACCTTTAATGGCTGCACACATGCGAGTTCCGTTGAATGCAATTTTGTTTTTCTTCCCCTTCAAACTCATCTTCGACATTAGGGCATTGCTCATGGTTCTGAAAACATAAGAATATTACTTGCACCAAGAGTTAGATTAGAAAAAATTTCACGTACGTGCCATAGTCGTTCAACGGAACTGTTGATTGTATACGTCCTAAACTCATCTAAAGGTCACAAGGTTATAAGGCAGTCAGTGGCCTAAAGCATAATTACTTGAAACATAACGTTGTTGGGACAACTGTAAGAGCCCGTTAACATTACATAAATATATTTATAATTGTTATGTATTATAATCATTTGTTGATGAAGTTTNTTTAAGTTTGACCTGGTATGAACTGCACTTACAAGAAGCGGCCTGCTTCAGCAGTCCAGACTCATCGCTGTCACTAACTTCTGCAATAAAATTAAATTTGGAAATGTAAATCAAATTTAGGTTTACATTTCCAAAACACCTGTAAAGAGACCCAGAACACATTTCTGTAGCTTATTTTGAACGAAGATTATGAAAAAGCCTTTATCGAATTAGCAGCGAATAAAATGTGAGCGTGAATGAACATAAATTTCATCTACGACAGCATTAACACTTATGCTAATTTTTTAAACATATGATACCTACAGTAACAAAAAATGCTTCAAATATACCGGAGATAAGTCAACGAGTCACCAAATTTAGGACAATATTTGAATGAAATCTAAGGGTGAATAAATGAATTAGAGCTTATTTAGACGTGGAGTAGAATTATACAAGACCATGCTGATATGTTGTTAACGACGTATTCTTCTTAACCGGGGCGTAGGCAGGCTCCGGTTCCTCCTCACTTTCGGCTGCAGTCGTTTCGTCGTGTTGCTCACAAGTACGCTGACTCTCTGTTATCAACGAAGACATAAGTTAAGAATAAGTTAAGTTTTTCTTCACAAATAAGTTAAAAAAGTTGGTTTCAACAATTTTTTGTAAAAGGATATCTTATTTGAGACGTCAATAATGGGTCAAGGATGGGCATTAGCATAGAACTTGTTCTGCTTTGAATCGTTCTGCTCACTGTGCCACATGCTGAAAGAAAAATTACATGGTTTCTATCGATAGAGTTGTTGATCATAATGATAAGGGCGAGATATGATTATTTTGATACTATTAGAAAGAATTGTAGAGATCAAAATATTCAAAGCAGAATGATATCAAGGGTCGGCTACGGATAGCAGGTTCCATTCACTGCTGATTGGTGGATGTCCAGAGATATCCAAGGCGTTAGATTCAGGGCTTATTGGTGCACAAAATTGGTGATGCTCGGCTGCACTCCCCCATGTAAGTGTAACCAACATCAACATTATTAAGGGAAATCAAAACGCCTTTTATTCCATGATTTCCATGACCTGAAATGAAATCCAATGACTTTCCAGGCCTGGTAAGTGAAGGCCCATAACCATCTCTCTCCAGTTATCTAAAAAATATACCTATTAATTGTTATAGCTGAACAGCTGGCAAGTGGGGCATTGAAGCGTAAAATGTACCCTGCTTTGGTAATATAGAGTGTAAATTTTATATCACAGAGATCCTAGTTTATGCAAATACAGAAATTAAGATAGAGGTGCAACTTTAAGGTATGCTCAGTAAATTTGTATTTACTCTACCGCAGAATTTGATAGTTACAAAAATTCTTGCGTTTTCACTATTTCTTACCAGAGGTGCATTTCACTTTGATCAAGTCAAATGATAGCCAACTGCTGCACGGTACATGCTTCTCACGGAGCAATGCTGCTGCATTGCCTTTGTTGGGCCACCTGACGGAACGTCCCTCAATCCAAGCAGTTGGTATGGTCCCTTCCGTTTCTTTGGTCCCCTCCAACCAAACCGCTCGTGACCACACGTTGGGCATCCTCTCCTGAAATTGAATGCTAATTGTAGATTAATAATGTTATGCTGGCTTGAAATTTCCAGAATTCTCATGTAAATCTAGATTATATTTTGTAAAACAAAAACAAAAATACCAAATTCACCATTCATCTAAAGGTGTCTTTCAGTTTCGTGGAGAAGGGGAAGCAAAAGAAGTTGGCCAGCACCAAATGGTAGGCAGATTACTTTGCGTTCAATATCTTCAATACTTATTGAACAACTTTTTCCAAAGCGAGAGATAGATTCTTCACTCAAAAATCCAATGTTCAGGAGCATGGAGTCACAAGGATGGGTGAAGAAGTTTTGGACCTGTCTTTGGCTAATTACTGTACACAAGAAAGAACCAGCATTTTTCTTCTCATTGACAAATGCAAATAAATTATTTTTCAATAAAAACACACCATCTTTCCTTGATGCCGACACAAACATGCGCGTATTTGGTGAAGTTCCTGATTTACAGCAATTTAGTTCATGTAGCCGCTTGGCGATTTGTGAAACAGGATTTTTACCGTTCTTCACAAGCTTTTTCAATTTCTGTAAATAATTTTCAAATGGAAATGCACTCAATCTGTTCAAACTCATTTCATAGTTTGATGCATCATCTGCTAAGTGGATCAATGAATGAATGTTGTATGTGACAAAAGTTTCACCGTAGATGTTAGTTGAAGAACAAACAAAGTGAATTAAGAGTTCACGTGCATAAGAAAGATAAGCATTTCGCCTTAAATCGTTGGAGTCTAAAAGTATTGACAAGGCAACTGTAAGAGACACGAAATGATTGTACACTTCCTCTCCAACAACATCAAGGAGCACAAGAGGACCTGTGTAAAGGAGGAACTGTCTAAACTCTGTTGCCTTCCAGCGGTCAAGAAATTCGAGAGACCGAGGTTGACGAGCGAATTCTCTTGGCATTTTGCCATTTAAACTTGTCATTTTTTCTGAAATTATGCCAATTTGATTTTGAGACAATTTACATACTCTTGGCCCACTCTTGAAAAAATTAAGAATGCGTCTCACAGCTCCCAAACACACACTATGCATGTAATCAAGAGGAAAGGCTGTGATACACTTAACACCTAGAGCAATGAGAGGAGATGGAGAAATCTGGTGATCTGCATATTTCATCCCGGAAAATTCTTCATCTGTGCGCAAAGAACACAGACCACTGACAGGCAAGTTGAACACAACACGTCCAGCCCATGTCCCTTTGGCAATGCACCGTTCACAACTGTAATATGCATTATGTCCTTTTATGCACTTCAAAAAAGCCCTTGCAGGTGCATCACAGATAAAAGCACCAAGAACAATTTTCAATTGCACATCTTGATGATTCAGACCAGATGCAAGCAATTCATTCAATTCCAAAAGAAAATCTGAGAGGTATTCTGCCACAGGACTGGGCTTATGTTTCCCACAATAAATTCCCACAATAAATGGTTCATGATTTTCTACACTGCACAAAATGGGCCATAATTGCAGACTTGATGACTTGAAGAGAGGCATTCCATCTACATTGAAATTCAATGAGGCAACTCCTACTCTCCTGAAAAAGTCACCATGTTGTTCTATAACTCTGGAAATACCGGATTTCAGCCCAAAGTACTGATAGGTACCATTGCACTTCTCTTTAATTTGAATAATTTTTGGAGTCTGTAATAAGGTGCGAGCATCTTTAGGGAGACTATGCCCATGCATCCTTAATATTAACAAGAGTTCGTTGATGGATGAGCGAGTTTGGTTATTTTTAACTGCCCATTCCGCCAGTTGTGAAGTTAAATCAGGAACAATTTCTTCATCAGTTGTATTTTCACATGGAAGTGCATCACTATCACAACTATCTTCTAATATAGAAGAATCTGATAGCAGCGAGTGGGTTTGAATTTCAGTACCATCAAATTCTAATACAGTTGCTGGAAGATTATCTACATTATTATCCAGGTCATCTTCCAAGGTAACAGTAGTATCTGTGTTGGTCACAGTGTCTCTATTAGTAACAGTAGGAGATAAATTACCCTTAGTTTCAATGTTATCAACAGTGCCACAAACAATAGCAGCAGATTCATTGTTGGTTGGTAAAGCTAAAGAATTTATTTCAGTTCTATATCTTCTCCACTGTTTGAGATGTGACATTTCTGCAACAAAAAAGAAATGTCACTCCATTGTCCACATAATTATCTATATATATCCAGTACATCAATTAAGATAGCATAAAACTCAATTTTTTTCAAGTATAAATTGAGTCTCGAAGATCAGAGAGGGATCAGTGCAAGAGATCTCAAATTTTAACGGGTCAAAAAATTTAGGCCATGATTCACCAAGTTGAAAATATATCTATTGAGATACCTATATTTGATATATTTGATAGGAAGATATATTTGTAGGAAAATATATTTATTGAATTTAAATTGAAAAGATCCTCAGTAAAATTTTAGAAATTGTATAAAAAATTATGACTTTTATCCTGCACTTTTACCATAACAAAATTCAATTTCTGATATTGAAATATTTAAAGAACAAGTTGCTCTAGTAACTTAAATATTTTACACATTTTTAATGTTGGAACAAGCTGCACAATAATGAAACATGGCCTCTCCCACAATCTGCTTCAGACATTCTCTGGAATAATATCATTGACTATTCATTTGAATATTTAATGAAATTTAAATGTATTCAGTTACTAAAGCAAATGTCTGTATTAGAGAAAACAGTTGGTCATGAATGAATTCATACATGAAAACTTGCACATCTTTGCAAATTGACTATCAAACTAACACAATTAGGTACATCAGAGCAAATTCTGTAATTCTGCACTGGAAATGGCCAATTTTTGTCTAATTTATAGGGTTATATATAATACAATGCTCACCAATACTATCATATGCTAATTAGGGCTCACAAATAAAATTTAGATCAATACATTTAAAATCACACTTAAATATACACAAAATGTAGAAATTCTGGTTTATGGTATTAGCAAAAATTTTTAATTTTCCTTACTTCATTTTTCAATTCCTACTATTTTATCACCTTGGCATATGACTGAATATATTAATGTATTCAACAATTTTGTTGAAACCAAAACAGCGGATGACAAGAGAAGTGATTGACTGAAATAAGTAAAATACAAGATATTGATGTGTGTAACCATGAACATAAAGAATTGAAATTAAAATTTATTTGCATTTACATGTAATTTTATTTTATAACATATTCATTGCAAAAATTGTTCATTTATAGATAAACAACTGATGATAATCGAGAATGGCAGCACAGAGATCCACATGCAGTTGGCAAATTGCAAAACGTCAGACTTGCAGCAGCCTCTCACCAGCTCAGTTTACACCTTGGCATAGTGGTTGGAAGTGAAACATGGTAGGCCTCCCAATCCATTTTTTATATCAAGATGGGAATAGTATATTACCTATTAAGAATTTACACTATAAATCCTACTACTACCTGAATTTTCATACACAAGATATTGAATGTATTTTCTATAAATGAGGAAATTTAATTTGAGCCTTGAGGTGACTTCAAATTAATTTAATAACTTAATTTGAAGTGGCAATGCAGGACATTTTTTGTTGCACTTCTTCAAGTTAATTTTTGAGTCCTATAAGTAGACTAGCTATAGTATCTTAGATACCAGCATTGTCATACATAAGAAATGGATTACCAGTACCTAATTTATTTATTAGACAGTGAAATTAAATAATATGCATTTAAAAATTACTTTTTAAAGACAACACTTCTAAAGAATCCTGTGTATTTGACGTTAGGCTACTGGTTACACATGTACAATGAATTTCTAATTTTATTTTCGTACATTAAAAAATTAATTTTCAATTTTTTTGTATATAAAATTTATTATTAATTTCAAAAATTATGTATTCTCTCAATTGATTCATGCATTGTTTCCTATTATATGCCAGTGTGCAAAACTTCAGGTTGATTGGACAGGTAGAAGTGCATTAAATATTGATAAGACAAAATTATTTTCTCAATTTTATAATATTGGTTAAACAGAAGTGTTGTAAAATGAACTGATTCTAAAAAATCTCTGCATTGCTGCTATGTTCCAGATTTAGCAGATTGGTGCTCAATTTTCAAAAAATCTTGGTAGGCAGTAATACCTACGGCTACTGTCATGGACTTTTCATGAGTCACAACTCATCCAAGTCTACTTAGCCTAGTCTAGTAGGCTAGGTAATAGTAGTATCCATGATGCTTATACTCATCTACTAATGGGACTCAAAAAGGAAGGCCACAAAAAGTCCCCTTTCACTATTATGCTTTTATGCACTTATTGAGACATCAGCATCAAGTGAATTAAATTTGCACCCCCTCATCATGGATAAGTTATCATCTCATACAATTCCACTGGACCATTTGCTTTTGCTGTCGGCAAGTGCAAAATGCAAATTCAGAATGCCTCCCTTTATTAAAATTGAATACAGTTATTTTCAAAAATCACTAACATTCCATTGAACTTTATTGGTACCTAATTATATAATGAAATAAACAAGATGGTCTTCCCATGTGGCACTACAAAGCTATAATTTCACTAAAAACTTTATAAGGTACATGATTCTTTAATTTGTATTCGAAATAGTGGGCCGCCACAGTCACCACTTTGGTATAGCAACAACGATTGAAGCTGGCGACTACAGGTCTAGAGCCCTAGACTAGAGCGCATGTAATTTGACTGTGGCACAAAACAAAAGTAATAATATAAAAACGAATCTTTGGCAACCGCTATTTTTACAATATCTTCAAATCGGCGAAAAATACTAACCTTTTATGACGAGATTCTTCTTGACCAGATACACTTGTTGAACTATAATCGACAACGTCGAGAAGCGTTAACGCTGAGCACCGTCTC